>NW_005200496.1:67821-137261 GCF_000372725.1 Emiliania huxleyi CCMP1516
CCGTACTAGCCTTCGCCACCGTTTGCAGCCAACCCCCCCACGTCGCCACACGCCAGTCGCCACCTCCCGAGGGTCCGGCGTTGCCCTCGCCAGTCGCCACCCGCTAGCTGCCGCTGAGCCGCTCTCCCCCTCGCCACCCGCCTCCCGACACCACCTATGCCTCCGCCGCTGCCGCACGACACCCTCGCCCTTGCCACGTTCGCCCCCACCACCCTCGCCCTCCCCCCACTCTTCCCTCGCCCTCGCCCCCGCCCCACCCGCCGCCCGCCCATGCCAACTTCCGTCCTCCCGCCGCCCTCCCGGCTCTGTGCGTTCCACTCCGTCCGCTCCCTCCCGCTTGGCGCCCATCCCGCCCTCCGCCCTCGCCCTCCGCCCCTGCCCTGGCTGGCCTGGGTGACATCCCTGACAACCGCGGTTGCTTACGCGATACTTCGAGCTTCACCAGCCGTTTCTCATCCTTTCCCTTGCCTTCTCTTTGCCGTCCCTTCTCTTATGGCGCCGGTTTCTTTTTTGTCCCCACAATCTGCTAACAACGAACCTAAAAAGAATCGCTGTCGTGGGATCCCTTCAACCGACTCCGCTTCTTCAGGTGCGGCTCAAGTTCCTTAATAAAATAAATAAAACGGGCACGCCAAACGAGGGGTGGGAGAAGGACAGGGTCCCCACCTGCACGAGCAGGATCTTGTAAGGACGATCAGGGACACAGGGGAACGGGAGCGGGGAGCGCATCGCGACACGGAGGGGGGCTGGGCAGGGTTCACCCACACGACAGGGTCCCAGGGATTCCTCTCTCGTATAGGACAGGTTGCACCCGGCGGCACGGGGGCAGGCGCGGGCCTCCTACTGGTTGCGCTCTCCTAGTTCTCCTGCTCCTGACAAGGGACAGCGACAGGCTCGCAGCACGCAGCACGGTGGACTCCCTATTCCACTGGCGATCTCTCTCGACTAGCGACCTTCCTCCGGCTTCTCACCAGCAGTCTCTCACTACCACGGGCACACTGACAGAGGCGGCCAAAAGGCTCACGTGGGTGGCAGGGCGGTGATAGGAGTCTGTCCTTGAGCCGTCCACCACAGCACTAAAATTCTCTTTCAACAATGCTGCTCGCTCACTTATTAGCACTGACCTGCCTCTCCAGCTGCGCCGCGTTCGCCTCGCCTCCCATCGCCCCACGCGCCGCGCACGTCCGCATCGCTCCGCCGCTGCTGCTCCTCGAAAAGGACGCCGTCGGCAGCGACACGGAAGCCGGCGGCGGCGACGGCGACAACCGTCTGCTGCTCGGCGCCGCTGCGAGCCTCGGACTGGCTACCGCGATACATTTGCCGGCGTTCGCACAATTCGCGTCGCAGTGGGCCTCCATTTCCGCCGCCGGCGTGAGCGGCGAGGACTTTTGGGCTCCGCTCCGCTTTTGGGCGTTTTTCGCGATCGGCCACCCGCTGATCAAGCCGGCGGTCTGGATCGGGGAGGTGCTGCACACGGCGCCGGGCCCGCTGGTGGGGCTGCTGCCGCTGGGCTTCGTCCTCGGCAACCTCGCCGTCCTCGCGCTCCTCGCCACCCAGCCCAAGGTGCGGCTCGCTGCGCCGGTGGTGAGCGCCGCGCTGCTGGTCAACTTTGTCGGCGGCGGCCTCGAGGGGTCCGTCTCGTCGTCGGACTACAACCTGGCCCTGGACGACGGCGTCAAGGGCTGCCCCGCGTACGAGCAGGTGCGGCAGCCTTCGATGGACGGCTTCGACATCACCAAGTAGCGTGGCCGGGGGGCAGCGCGCTCTCTCGCGACCCGTCTGCTCGAGACCTCTGCTCGGCCCTGCGCGTAGGTACGACGGGCGGTGGTACGAGCACGCGTTCCACGACTGGACGCAGTTCTCGGAGGTGTACGACACCACCTTCGACATCGAGCTCTCCGGAGGCGGCACGCGCTGGCTCGACGACTTTGGAGTCAAAGGGCCGTCGCCTCGCTCGGCGCCGGCGTCCTGGGACAAGTCACCCGTCGCAAACGGGGCGCACTACTTCCTCACGGCGACGTACGACCCGAAGACGCCGGGCGTGGTGCAGGAGTCGGGCTTCGGCGCCACCTTCCCAAACTACATCGTCGACGTTCAGAAGGGCGCCGGCGGCGAGTACACCGAGGCGCTCCAGTTCCAGTGCCTGCAGCGGGGCGGCGTGCGCATCTTTGAGGGGATCAACTACCTCACGCGCTCGCCCGACATCTCGCCCGCCCAGCTGGCGGCGATGCACGAGCGCGCGCGCGTCGCCGGCATCGCGCCCTACGGCGCCAACCCGACCGACACGCACACGGTCGAGTTTGCGCCGTCGCGCAGCTTTGCGGTCGACAACGACTGGCAGAGCTTCTGGAGCGCGCTCGGGGTGGACAAGCTGCTGGCGCTGCTGGAGACGAGCACACACACGGCGTTCGAGCGGGGCGAGTGATACACACCGAGACTGGCCGTGAATCGTATCCGGTGGGCCAGGTGGATTGCTGCAGCTTGCATGTGCACTACGCTGGGGCCCGCCGCAGTGCGCAGAGCGCGCAGTGCCAGGGGGTAGTAGTGTACATGAAGACAATTATAAACACGCGCCGAAGCACACGCGGCACGCCTCGCAGGACGCAGCTCGCACAGAACGCCGCGCGAGAGGGAGGCGGCTTACTGCGTTACTCTCTTGTTGGAGGGACGGAGACCCGCTAAGTGCGGCACTTTTAGTCTTTGAAAGTGGCGGCCATGGGCATGGCCCATGCTCGCTCGCGCTCGCGTGTCTGGAATACATCGGCATGTTCTAGATGCACGTCTCCTCGATCCACGCCTCGAGCTCCCGCGCGTCCTCCGCCCCCCTGTCGTGCCACCACCTACACAGCAGCTCGTCCCACACGCTCTGGCGTACTTGCGACCACGGACACGCACGCCCCTCCCAAGCCGCCACCTCAGCTCGTCCGGCGATGCGCCGATCGACGCACCGGCAGCGCGCAGGTTGTCGAGCGAGAGGAAGAGCCGCAAGCCCGCCAGCCGCGGTGCTGCCAGGGGTATGCGTGGCGACGTCTCGATCGGGCAGAGGTGGAGATGCGTCACGCCGCCACCGCCGTCATCGCTACTGCCGCCGCCGCCGCCGCCGCCGCCGCCCCCACGGCCGCCGCGGCGCGACAAGACTCCGCGCGGCCCGCAGAGAGGCGAGATGGTGATGGCTCGTCCTGCGGAGAGAGGCGGCGGCAGCCAGGGCGCCGCCTGAGAGAGACCGCCGTCGACGAAGGCCGCCCCGCCGGCGCCCGAGGAGGCGGCAGCTCGCCTCGCCTCGCCGCCGTCCCACTCGCACTGCGGCGGCAGCGTGACGCCTGCTGCTTCGGGGTAGGTTGGCGCCGAGCGGAGGAGGTCGAAGGGGTGCGCCTGGCGGGGGAGGTACGGGAGAGGTGGAGGTGCACACCGTCATCAGTCGGAAGGGTGACGTTGGGGTGGGCCTCGCCGACGGAGGTATCGTGCAGGAGGCGACGAGGCAGCGGGCGAGCTGCTCGTTGGAGGCGAATCTCGAGAAGAGAGCCGGCCTGCCGCTCGTGCACTCGGTCGCGCCGATGAAGACGCGCCCGCTGAGCCGCTCCGCCGCCGAGCAAGGCTGGTCAGCTGGCTGGCTGCCGCCGCCAACGTCGGAGAGCGAACGTGCCGAGACGCCGAGCGCGTGGAGTATACCCTCCATCGCCCGTCCGCGGACCGCGTACTCCTCCGTGAATGCGAGCAGCCGCTCACGCGAAAGCATCGCGATGGCCACTGCAGCGATCGCACCGCCGCTGGACCTGTTTAGAAAGCGGTGAATGTGGATCATCGGGCTGGCTGAATGGCTGTGTTGCGTGAGTGTGTCACCCGGCAAAGCGCGTGACGCGAGTCGCAACTGGCCCGCTGTGCCGGAGCAACCGAGTCGCCACGCCGAGGTGGTAGGTGAGCAGCGCACCGCAGCCCGAGAAGCTGAGCGAGAGGTCAAGGCTCATGCCGAGCACGCTGCCGGGGGTTGCAGTCAGGCTGCAAATCGGGCACACAGGGCCGAGCGTTTTTGATCTCTGGATCTGTGGACGCCCGCGCCCGCCGCCTCCCGAGACTGAAACAAAAACAAAGGAAATCAGCCTGCGAGAGAGGCACTGCGCGCCGCTGACCTCATGTGGGGATGTGTGCCGACACCAATACTGATCTAAAACCTGGAAACCCTTGTTCAAAGCCGACCCTAAGCGCCATCCTTCCTGCTCTCACCTGATGCTGCTTCCCCGCGCCGCCTCCTTGGGCCCCCTTGGGCGTATTTTCTACTCCCAGTGGGGTCCCGGGCCCCCGGGCCCCCTCTTGTTTTCTGTTTTCTGTTTTTCAAAACGCCCGCCCGCCCGCCACCCCGAGGCGGCTCGGCCCCCCACAGACCCAGAGATCAAAAACGCTCGGCCCAGCGTCCGGCCAACTTTTGAGAAATCGCGTATGATGACAACGTGAAAAAAGGTGGGATTCTAGCTCCACTGGGACCGCACTCGTGTTCTCACTTCTGCGCGCTCTCGGTGGTCTCCCTGTCACTGTGTGTGGCGCGGCCGTACGTACAGACAGCTATACGCCACGCGCGTTATAGGTAGGACAGCCGTCTTTGCGGTCGCGAATTGCTACTCAATTATGTATGTAAAAGAGGGAAGCAGTCGAGAGGACAGGGGAGGGACGTGTCCGAGGGGGACGGGGGAGGGACGACTTTGGTGTTGGAGGGGGAACGACTTTGGTGTTGGACGGCATCAATGGAGGATGGGCGGCCTCGAATCACGGTCACGTTGGTTAGCGAGGACAGCGACGGCGTCGTTGGCTGAGCGCAGGGGCGAGGGCGTCGACCGACGGGCGGCGCATCAGGAGCCCCTCGCTGGCGAGCGGCTGGCGCGGGAGGTCACGGAACGACGGGTCGAACGACGGGTCGAGCCCCCCCTCCACCGGTCGAGGCCGCGGTCGAGACGGTGAGCGCGGCCGAGGCCCTCGCGAACGTCGCGGAGTACGGCCCGAACTACGTCCTGCCGCAGGCCGCGGAGTCTAAGACGGCGCGGCGGAAACGGCTGCGCGTGGACGCGGCGGCGAGGATCGCCGGGCACGCTGTAGTCGAGACTGGCACGCACGTGGAGATCCTGGGCGAGCAGAGGTGGTGGCCGGGCACCATCACGGGGCGGGAGGAGGGTTCGGACGGCCGGCTCGTGCACGCGGTCGAGTACGACGGCTACCCCGACCAGGATTTCCGAATCAACTTAGAGGAAGAGACGTGGAGGCGGGTGACGCTCGGCGCCGGCGGCGCGGCCCCCACCAGCGGCGAGGACAGCGACGGCGAGGGCAGCGACGAGGCTGCGGACGCGCTGCCGGCCAGCGCGACCGACAGCGGCAGCGCGGTCGCCACCAGCGACAAGGGGAGCGACGTCGAGGGGGACGGCGACGAGGCTGGGGACGCGCTGCTGACCTGCGAGCCCGCTCCGACACAGCCAAGGGAGCGGCGCAGCACGAGGGCTGGCGACGAGAGCCCGGCGGCAGCCGGGATGGCCAGCGGCGACGCCGGCGCCACGTACGCGGCACTCGGCGGGTATGTTGGCCGGGAGGAGGCGGTCGGCGAGGCGAGCTCCGCCCCTGCGGCCCTCAACTGGCCGGTCAAAACCAGGGTGATGTGACGACGATAACATACGCGAATATCTCGCTCGGTGATCGCTCGCCAGGTAGGATTAATCGCTGGAATCAGGTGTATTTTATTTTTGCTTGGGTGGGCCTCATGATGAAATTCTCGTAAACTCGTGACGCTTGTGGGGCTAGAGAGTATGTTGTTTTCTGGGGGCGTTCGGGGCGGCGGAGTATTTTTATGTGCGCGCGGGCGGCGGCCAGGGGCGGCCCCTGGGGACCAAATGGCCGATTTTTTACGATCGAACACACCCGGTGGTGGCGTGGGGAGTGCGGAACGCTACTGGCGGCGTGACAGGGCCTCTCTCGGTTGCGTGTGCCGCCCATCGGCACGCGGGTGCGCAGACATTGGTTTGCGACTCTGCCCGCTCGCTCGTTGTGTACACTCCACACTCTCTCTCACCAGAGGAAAGCAAACGAGTCACTAACTCGTAACTGCAGGGGAGTCTTGTAGCTCGATCGGTCACACCGCCATCGCCGTCGGGGAGAGGGGGGACGACACTGCTCTGGAAGCGTGCACCTCGATCCTGTACCGTGTTTGTTATGACCCCCCCCAATGAACACATCAGTGAGGGAGGGCGAGACGATCGCCGCCCCGGGCGTCGCGCCGTGGCGGTGCCAGCAGGTGGGCTCCGGCGCCGCCCCGCGCGCGCGCAAGCGCGGCGGCGACGCCTCCGCACCACCCGTGCCACCGCCCGGCCGAGCGAGGAGCAGGAAGACGAGCAGAGACATGCTGTCTCAAGGGTTTGTTGACGGCTTCCGCACTTGGAGCACTTGGAGTGCAGTCATTAACCTCACATCCGGGGAGCTGAGAAGCGCACCCAGCGAGCCGGATGATCGGTGTCGGGTTACGGGCTAGAGAGCCCTAGCCCCGGGGGTGCGCGTTCGCAGGGAAAGGGCCGTAAAGTAACACGGGTCTCCGAGGGTTAGTTCCGTGTACGGTACCGCCTGGCTAGTCTTCTTTTTTATCAGTTCGCACCTGTGTCGAGATCTCTCTCTCATGTATTTTGCGGCACGATAGCTGGGCTGCAACATACACAGACATACACTCGACTGCAACGGCGCGCAGCGCCGAAGAAAATTTTCTATAGGTTAGCGGCGGCCGGTGTGGACGCCGTTGTTGACGTTGTTTCGCAGCTCGGTCGGGGGGGGGCGCCCCTCCGTTTCCCTGCGGTCGGTCGAAAATCATTTAGCCGGCGGACTTGTACCTGTTATGACAGTCGGCGAGCCGCGAGTACCGCGTAGCAGTAGTCAGAGCCAGATGCGAGATGTGGTCGGTGGCCACGGTGCACCTTGGCCGCGTGCTGGCGGCGGCAGCGGCCGTGGCACCTGGCACGCCTGTGCGCGCGCCGCGCCCGCCACCTCACATGAAGCCGAGGTAGGCGAAGAGGGCGGTCATCACGACAGTGAGGATGTTCGACTCGGTGAAGTTGGGAGAGCCGCCGCAGTTGAAGACAATGGCGCAGACGCCCCACGCGAGGGAGAGCGCCTTGCACGTGAGGATGTCGCCGGCGCGGTCGCCAAAGAAGGTGTCCTTGTACAGAAGGATGCCAAAGTACGTGAGTGCGCCAACCATCTGCATGCGCAACGGCTCGTTCTTCGCGATGCCAAACTTCTCCTCCAGCGAGCCACCCATGAAGGGCTTATTGGGGAGGAACGTGAGGAAGTTGGAGAAGAGCGAGGCGAAGTAGATGTACATGACACAGTTGATCTTCATCGCGAGGTGCGGCGTGATAGGGCCGAGGCTGGAGCACCGCGCAACACGAGTGCAGTGTCCATCTTGGGCGACATCTTGACGGCCGGCTTGGGTGCGGCAACAAGTGCGGCGTCGAGCGGCGCACCGAGCGCGAGAACACAGACGAGGCGGACGATCGACATTCACCTGCATGCGAGGCACAATGTGGATTGTTGTCAGGGGCTAGCAGGGGAAGACGCAGCCAGGAATTCATCCGCGGTGCTGGGCACCTTCGCTGAGTGGAATACCAAGTGCAATCGAACCACCTATAATTCGCGTTTTCTTTTTCTTTTGGCTGCACTAAACAGGGAAAAGACAAAGAGCAACACCTTCTGTAGGATACCCACGAAACTGGCACCCAACGAAAACAAAATTCTCTCCCATTCACTAGGATTCCTACCCCGGACCACGGACCACGCCCAAGTGTCTCTCCGTAGGACCGAGTGACTTCGAGAAGTCACTCTTCAAAGCGTTCACACGAGGCATCGCGACCGTTTCTTGCGCCGATCTTTGATCAAAATCAAGGCTAACCAGCCTAGAGATGACCCCTAGACACTCACCTACCTTGCCGACAGCCCACTGCGTCCGTCTGAAGCACCTCAAGTACGCCGGTGAGACGCCCGAAACGGGGTGACTTCTAAAAGTCACTCCGCATGTGGGCCGCCCTCGCGGTCGTCTGACGCGCCCTCCGGCCGCCGCACACTCGCCACTCACCCCGTCTCACCTCTAGATGATGCGGCGGCGCGCACGGGGCACTGCGGCTGCCGGCGCCGCGGCGGCCGGCGCCGCCGCTGCCGGCGCAGGCGCAGGCTCAGGTCGCCGGTACGGCGATGGACGATCGCCGCGTCGCGGCGGGGGGGTGCTGCTGTGCCCGATGCGACGGCTCCTCTTCGAGCAGGTGCTTGGCAAAGCCGGTGAGGGTCGCCAGCTTTTGTCCCGACCGGGCTGCAGATCGCGTAGCCAACCTGGCTCGGGTCCGGGAAGCACTGTGTGCAGTGGTAGGACCGCATGTACCCGCACTGATGCTTCTTGCTTGAACACGAGCACAATAAACACGAGCACAGACGCCGTGTCGCCTAGGGCTGTCCGCCTCAAACGTCGCACGGCGCCTCGAATTCGCGCAGACCAATGTAGTCGATGCCGGAGCGTGCGCATTGGTATTGAGAGTCTGAGGTAGGCGGCGGCGCGCAGTAAGCGCAGTAACGCATGCATTCGATTTGGATACCGGCGCTTGCGTGGGAGCGCAGACAGCGTCGGCCGCGGTGTGCCAGCGAATGTGGTGGTCCTCTTGTCCACTGCGTCCGAGCCGAACCAGCTGTCCACACGAGAAGCGGCGGCGCGTGGAAGAGCCACGACGAGGTCGACCGCCTCGACCAGTCAGCCTCCGGCACAGCATTGGGTGCCTGCATGTCGCCGGATTGCGTCGCTTGTGTCATCGCGTAGCGGTGCGGAGGCAGCGCCGTATATCGCCTCTTGCCCGCGGGGACGAGCGCTCAGCGCAATCGTCTCGAGGAAGGAGAAAACAATTTTATGACGAAGTTTTCCAAGTGAACGCCGCCAAGCTGCTCTAAGAGCCTCTCCCGTCGCGGCCCGACTGGGGCCGAGTCCGCGGGGGCTCGCCAGGGGCTCGCACGGTGCACGGGCCGACGCTAGAGCACGTACTGTGCGCGCGGGGGCGAGTGACTTCGAGAAGTCACTTAGTGACTTCTCGAAGAAGTGACTTCTCGAAGTCACTCCTACAGATAGACACAAGTTTTGCTCCTCCTCGAGCGTCCGTCGACAGCGCAAGTCGATGACGCGGCCCTCGCCGACTGAGGCTCTGCTGCCACCGTCGGAGGCTCCAGGCCGCGAGACGGCGCAGGCGCAGGCGGGCGAGGCTCTCATCAACCGCGCCTTTGAACAGCTCCACTCCGCAGTGCTCTCAAAGCATCCGATGTGGTATCTGGGCGGGCCGGAGAAGGCATGTACGCTACTGATGCTGGCGGCGCTGGATGGGGACGGCGACGGGGCTCTCACGGTCGCCGAGCGAGCCATGTACCACGCTCAGGGCGAGCGGCTCGTTGAGTCGACAAAGAACTTCCTTCTAAATGCGGGTGTGTCATGTGTGCAGTGGTCGGGGTTCACATACCACATAACAATCATACATCAGCCTTCTCACCCGAGAGCGAGAGCGAGAGCGAGAGCGAGAGCGAGAGCGAGAGAGAGAGAGAGAGAGAGAGAGAGAGAGAGAGAGAGAGAGAGAGAGAGAGAGAGAGAGAGAGAGAGAGAGAGAGAGAGAGATTTAGCTGCATATACACCCTCCATTACCTAAATAAAAATCCAAGAGAGTAGTAGGAAGGCGGGAGAATCCAAAAAAAATCCGGCAAACTCTGAGACGAGATGGGATTTAGGAGTACTTTAGGTAGGGAAATGCCGCCCTGCTCGAGAGTCGAGTACGCGAGTACGCCAGTAGCCCAGTCAGTACCACTTCTGTGTGATGATAGATGAACTGATGATCCACCATGTGATCCACGCATGAAATTTCCTGCCTTGATGTAGATAGTTAAGATAGTAGAAAGCTTGAGGAGGGACGAAGCCTAGGACGAAGCGCGCGCGCGGTGTATGTGCCGCTATCTGCCTTCCTTCCGTCTGTAGTGTTGTGTCTCGCTCTCTCTCTGGCGCACGCTGGCGGCGGTAGCCGCTGGCGGCGCTCCCCCTCCTGGTCCCGCGCCTCGCTCCCCGGGACTCCCCCCCCCCGGTGTGCGGCGGCGGTGTGCGGCCGCCTACGGCTTTATAGCGGTATAGCGGGCGGCCGCGCGCGGTCGAGAGGCCGCGCGCGCGGCGTGCGGGCGACACCATCGCCACGGCGCACAGGCCGTGCCCGACCGTTTTCTGACGCGCGCTGTGAACCCACAGCTTGCCGCCACAGGCTTCGCACAAAACTCGTGTGTTTTTGTGCCGGTGCCCTCCCCGCACACACCCACGCGCACACGCGACACCCTTCTCTTTCAGATGCCCATGCCCTGACCAAAGACCACGTAGGACGTGTCGAGCGGCAGCGGGGCCCCAGAGGGCGCCGCCTTGGTTTGGTTGGGCTTGGGCGGCAGCATTCTCGCCGGCGACCCCACCGCCGTGTAGCCGGCCGGCACCGGTTTGTTGACGAGAGCCTACAGCAGAGGGGCGCCGTTGTCCGGCTCGGGCACGAGGAGCGTCCCAAGGGAGGCTGTGTGGGAGGGGAGGCGCCTGCGCGCCGACAGTGGCGCCCGCGCCGACCTGGATGTTTCCGAGGACGGTCGACTTGCAGGCGAGGAAGGCGCCGCGCCCGATCTTTGGGTGGCGGTCGTGGTCGAGCGAGGTGCCTAGTTGACCGATTCAATGTTTAACCCACCCATCCCGGCCATCTCTGTGCGGCGGGCGTGGTGGAGCGAGGCGCCCGTCGCGCCGAGGGTGACGTCGTGCATGATGTAGACGTTATCGCCGATCACGGCCGTCTCGCCGATGACGCAGCCGGTCCCGTGGTCCATAGTGATGCCTCGGCCCCACCTGGCAGCCGGGTGGATGTCGACGCCAAACGCGTCCGACATCTCGCTCTGGAGTGCGAGCGCGATCCACCGGCCGCTGCCGTTGGGCTGGTTCCACCAAAAGTGGGCCACGCGGGCGCACTGCACCGAGTGGAACCCCTTGAAGAAGAGGTAGATCCGCAGGAAGCCTGCGAAGGCGGCGTCGGGCACCACAGTCAGCGCCTCTCCAACGACGGCTGATGAGACACAGGTGGCCAGAGCGTGGTACAGGGATGCGCTTTCTAGGGCAGCAAGCCGTCCGCCGCAGGGTCCATCGCAAGGAACCGCTCGAGGTCCGCTGCGGCTGCGTCGACGATGCTGGCATCGGCGGCGTAAGCGGCGGAGCACATGGCGGCGTAGTCCAGACCAGTGGCGCCGTCTTCGAGCTTGGCGCCGATCGTTGCGCTCAGCCCGTCCGCGAGCGACCCGTGCGAGAGCACTCGCTGCTCTATCAGGTCTCGCAGGCCATAGCCGCGCTTGACGCTCGAGGCAATTGCCTCGCGCGCCTCGCTCTGGAGCTTGCTCCAGGTGCTCTGCGTGTCGATAGTGGTCTGCAGGCTGGACGTGCTGCTGATGCAGCGGCGGAGCCGCAGCGAGCACGCACGTCGCGCCGCAGGCAGGGGTGTTCGCCGGCTAAATCGTAGCATGTCGGCCGATTTTTGCCAACACCCCACCTCCGAGAGAGACACCCCCCCCTCCCCCCCCGCCCCAGTCCCGCCTCTCATTTGTGTCACACCACGCGGAACGCATCTCCATCGCTTCGGGAGAGAGAGAGATTTTTGAAAATCAACAAGAAATCACGACTCTCACAGTGATTTGGGCTCGGCAGCTTGTCAGCTGAGGGAGGGAGGGTGTAGAGGATGTAGAGTGTAGAGCGCTGTAGAGCTGTAGAGATGTAGAGCGCTCTGGAGCGCTGTAGAGCTGTAGAGCTCTACATCCGCCGCGTGACGAGGCGCCTGCGTTGTAGAGCGATGTAGAGCGCGATTTTGCTTTTTGTTGTAGAGTTTGTTGTAGCCGTTTAGGGGTTAATGGGAGAAAAGGGAGAGGGGGTTGTGTTCTCTAGGCCCCTAGGAGCCCTACGCGCGGCGTGAGAGCTCGGAAGCGAGCTTTGCACGGCGATCGAGGATGGCGCGGTTCACCCCCTTCACCGAAGCGATGGAGATGCGTTCCGCGTGGTGAGATCTCTCTCTTGTTGTAGAGGCTCTACAGCAAAGCACCGCCGGGAAGGCAGTGACTCAAAGAGGTCGAGCCGCGCTAATGAGGTGTCTCCGAGCTTACTGGAGCTCTGATGGACGGCCCTGACTATCCCTGACACACAGAGAGTCACTCTGACGGCACATAACACCCTATAACTGCGTCATGACCAGCCTGCCATGCGTCGCCGGTGCCGCATTCGTCGCTGTGCTTCTTTAGCAGGCGGTGGACTGTCGGCTGCGAGAGGACGGTCGCATTTGCGCGAGGCGAGGCGAGCATTGATGAGCGTTGCATGCGCCATGCCTCGCGCCAGCGCGTGCGGGAGCTCCTGGCTGAGCGTTGAGTCCAGGCGAGTTGCGCTGGCCACTATCGCTACACCTAGCCGAGCTGACGCGCCGAGGCGCCGGCCAGTCGCAGCCGTGAGGCATGCCACAGCAGCAGAGGCACCTGCCACCCATTGGGCGCGGGCCAGACAGAATGCCAGGGCAGCACTGGCAACAGGCAAGTGCAAGGCGCCTCATGTCGGAGAGCGACCGTGCCTCGTTCGCCGCTTGAGCATGTAGAGTTTGTTGTAGAGATTTCACGTTGTAGAGCGCCTCTACATCGCTCTTTCGCTCTACAACACGCAGGCGCCTCTCGTCACGCGGCGGATGTAGAGCTCTACAGCTCTACAGCGCTCTACATCTCTACAGCGGTCTCGGGCACCCCGTACCCATACTACTCAAAAGTACAATGTACTACCACAAACCACAAGCCACCACTAGGGATTTCGCGCGGAGGGCGTAGTGAAGCGCTGGGGGGCGCTCACTGTGTGTTATTCGGGTGGGGGGATCCATCAGTGGTAACCGGCTTTAGTCACAGGTCCAAGCTCAGACGCCACAACACCACAAACACGCTCACTTCGCCGCTGCTGTAGATGGGCCCGCGGGGGCCCATACTACGTCGAAGCACAGACCCGATCTCGGCACTCACGGGCTGCCACGCGCCCGCGCGCCGGCCCCGCGGCGCGGGCCGCACCGCCCATGCCCCCGGGTCACCGACCCCGCCTCTCGGCCCTCTCGGCCCTCAGGAGCGTGCGGGAGACCGGCGAGGGGCGCGCCGCGCGCCGCCTGCAGAGCCGCCAGAGGCATTGTGTCGCCTCCGCTGGCGGGGTCCCGCGCGTCCGCCCGCGCCCGCGCCCGCCCACGCCGCGCCCGCGGGCTCCGGATGCGCCGCCATCCTTCTCCTTTTTCTCGATGGCAGTCCGCGTGTGCTTGTCGACGGGTCGGCGGCGTGGTCGAGGGGAAGGTCGCCGGCGGCCGCAACTCCGCCGCCGTCGCTCCGCCGGCTCTGATCGAGTATCGGGCGTTGAGGGCGGCGGCGCAAGCGGGTCTGGCGCATCCATCGCCACGAGCCTCGCGACCGCGGTCGTGGCACACCTGGTGGCGGCTCTCGGGGCCGTCTCTACGGCGCTCGACGCCGTGTGAGGTCGCCGGCGGCCGCAACTCTGCCGCCGTCGCTCCGCCGGCTCAACCGAGTATCGGGCGTTGAGGGCGGCGGCGCAAAGTGGGTCTGGTGCGCCACGTACGGCCACAACCCTTGCCACCGCCCTTGCCGCCGCCCTTGCCACCCTTTGCCGCCTTGCCTCCGCCGCGGGCGGCGGTGGGAGCGGCCTGCTGGGCTAGCATATATGTGTTGTCCTTGCTGGGGACGGGCACGTGGAACGCACGTTACATGTTTGACGGCCTCCAGAATTCAAACAAAAAATAAAAAATTCTCCCGCGACCCGTGGGCGTCGAAGAGGCGCTCTCGGGTGGCCGTTCTGAGTTCATACTACCTCGAAGCACACTGTACATTCTGTACTGCGTCAAAGCACCGGCCCTGAGTCCGACAGCTCTTAAGTGAGGGCTAACAAGCTGCCGAGCCCAAATCACTGTGAAAGTCGTGATTTCTTGTTGGTCTTCAAAAATCTCTCTCTCTCAGCTCTACAGCGCTCTACACTCTACACTCAGCTTGTCAGCGAGTTGGCGATCGCGTAATTCATGGTCGTCATTTTGTGACCGGCTGACAAGAATCAAATCTCTCTCTCTCTGACAAGCTTCGGGAGAGAGAGAGAGAGATTTTTAGCTTCTTCTAGCTTCGGTGAAGTGAACCGCGCCATCCTCGATCGTCGTGCAAGCTCGCTTCCGAGCTCTCACGCCGCGCGTAGGGCCCTTAAGGGCGCGTAGGCCTAGAGAACACCATCCCTATTCTCCCAGTAAGCTAAAAGTACAGACACAGGTAGGTAGACACAACACCCCCGGCTACACGGGCAAAAACAAAGTGCGCGCATCGCATCCCGCCGCGCGCTACAGTGGGTTGCGGGCATTAAGAAAGCGTCGCATTAAGAAACCACGCCGAGCGATTTCTGCAAAAATCTAAGAAACCACGGCGCGCCGCAGGCGCGGCTCCGAGAAAAGGCCAGACACGAGTGTGAACGGGAGCTCCCAGCTCGTCAAATGAAAATTTCTCTTCGCCTGCGCGGCGCGCGCACTTGGCATTTTGCAAGTCTGCGGTGTTCTGAGTGAGCGGTGTGGATGGAGGCGTGTGCGTCTTGAGTCGGTGGCAGACTGGCTGGCGGCATCGGATCCGGGACCGCAGCTCACCTCTTCCGACTATCCGGGGCCGGCTCTGACCTTTGACCTACCTTGATTGAGTGCCCCGGCCGAAGTTAAGAAACCACGGCGTGGGGTGGGTGAGGGGTGTGGAAAGGCTTAGAAACGGCGGCGTGCCGCGCACTTGGAGCACTTGGAGTGCAGTCAGCAACCGCACATCCAGGGCCGGGGAGCTCAGAAGCGCACCCAGCGGGCCGGATGATTGGCATCGGGTTGCGGGCAAGAGAGCCCTAGCCCCGGGGGTGCGCGTTCGCAGGGAAAGGGCCGTAAAGTAAACACGGGTCTCCGAGGGTTGGTTCTGCGCTTTGGGTGTCCCCTAGCGGCGGAACGCCCCCTCTACTCGGAGCTAGTAGACACCAGACACTAGCACGACAACACACACATTCCTCGCTGACATCACCGCTCGGAACCCCCCGCTCCAGACACAGGCATGACGTACACTCTCACCCGACATCGCCACTCAGGGCCCCTCCGCCCGATCTCCCCACCCCCCATCCGAAGGGGCTTCCCCCTCCTCCCGGCCCTCCCTCCTGTTCGGTTTCCGACGGTCAGGCGTCGGCACATCCTGTTTTCTTAATGCCGGCAACCCACTGTACCGTATGAAGGTCCGGATCAGCAGAGCCGACGCTGTCCGCGCTGCAATCACCGCTGCGTGCACCATCCCGCTGAGCGTCCCGCTGGCCGCGCGAGCAGATCTGAATCAGGGCGCGCTGGGAGCCACATGCGTTGGCTTTGGCTGCAACGACTACCGAGGGCAGGATTTCAACGGGATGCCGGCGCCGGGAGGTGAGGATTACGTCTCGGAGAACACGCTGCAGGTTGTGAGGCCGGCGGAGCGTGGCAGCATGCCTTACTCCGAGTTTCTGCAGGCGCTCAAGGACAAGAGAGTCCTGGGCGTCGATTTCATCGCTCCCAACGGCGACGAGGTCTACGCCGGCAGAGTCCCGGCGCCACAACACTCGCCAGCAGCAGCCTGCGCCGTCTCTCGCGCGCATAGGCGTACGCGCTCGTCAAGGACTCGGGCGGCACAAAGAGCTGCAGCGCCATCAACCCGGATGCTCCCGTGGTGGACGGCGTCTGCCGGCTCCGGATGGGCGAGGGGTGGCCCGTGGAGGCGGCGGCGATAGCGGCACCAGCAGAGCCGACAGGGAGGGGTGGGATGACGCCCGCGGCACGCCGAGCAGGTGTCAAACTCCTGGTCGTCTCCCTCGTGGGTCGTCCGCATCCTCGACAACGAGCAAGTGCCCCACGCCCTCGTGATCGATCTCAAGAAGAAGCCGCAGCGGGCCGTGTACCCAAAGGCGGGCGGCGTCGCCAAGCTCTAACTCGCGTGCAGCCGCGCAACGGCGAGATGGACTGCATGTAGAGACGAGTTGGTGCGGGGCGCGAGGTCGGGCATGGTGGCAGTGTGCGCCGAGAGGCGGGTCCGGCAGATAACCGCATGGAGAGCTGTCAAACGTTAAGAGCTGAACAGTGTTGCTAGTGTTAACAGTAACAACAAAACAACAGTGGGGCTCCCCAACAACAGTAGCTAACGTTAGGCCAGCTGAACAACAGTAAGGAAGGCCTGGCAGTGACCCACGACGATCTCCAGCGTCCAGTGCGGGTAATACCCGAAAATACCTGGAAAACCCCAGGTATTTTCGGGTTTTACCCGGGTTTTTTGGCATTTTCTGCTTGCTGGCCACTGAACAACTTCACTCGGTGCCCGGCCCCGCGGCGCGGAGCGCGCGGGTGGCACACAGCTCAGTGTCCGCTGGTCACTGTCACTCTGGGCCGGCGCGGGGGCCCCCGGCCCACACCGTGCGCCGCGCAGCAGTTGCGGAAACGGGGCTCCGGCTCTATGAGTCTCTATGAGCACCAACTTCCCGATCTAACCCGGTCTAACAGAGGGCGGATTCGGAGAGATCTCGAGGAGTACATACAGATAGACCCTCCAACCATCAGAAAACTCCGACCTGATCGGTCGTACTGACCGCCGACAGATCACTGCAGACAGCAGACAGGCCGACGTCTGCGCGCGGCCGGCCGGGCGAGAGGCTTGACACGATCCGACCCTGCGACCATGACGCTGCTGCTCTAGCTATCAGCCATGCACTGCTGACTGCTGCCACAATGTGCGACCTGTGCTGGCCCACTTGGCGGCCTTCCCGGTCAGTGGTGAGGCGCAGTTCAGAGCTGTCGATGGCGCGATGCCGCACTGGTCCCACATTGGTGACACGAGACCACCAAGTTTGCCGGTCCAAGAGAGAGGCACCGGCGCTGTCCTGAGAAGGTGCGTGGTCCCTCTTGACTGCCCATGCGCGCGAGGCTGTGTAGGCATAGCCTCGAGAGTGCCAGCAGCCCATCCGAGGTGACGCGCATTGCGCCAGAAGCGTGCACGCAGCTGGAAGGACACCTTCCTACTGGCCGTACGATCAGGTCGTCACTGAATGCTTAATACTAAGGCCGCGAGCTATGCAGGTGATCAATTGTGCATCATGGCACGGTCAGCTGCGCCGACAGGCTGTCGCAAGGCGTGATAGCATGGCCGCAAGTACGCCGAATTCCCATGAAAACAAGTAAAAAATCGAAAAAAAAGAAAAAAAGCCAAAAAATCGGCGCCTGCGGCGGGCCATGGGACCCCATCTCCCCCCCGCATGGACACCCTCTGGGCCCCCCGCGCCGGCCCAGAGCACTGTCAGCACGCACACCCGTCACGCCGCCCCAGCCGCCCCAGCCGCCACTGGGCCCGCACTGCTGCAGTAGTCGACTCTAGTAATCTCGTTCTCGAGTGTCGAGTCTCGAGACACCCGACGACAGCTTTTAATGCTTATACACGTTACAGCATACACCGATACCACAGGCGTGCAGCAGCCAGCACGGGGGTTGTTGCACGAGTATATGGGACAAAAGCGTCGAAAATGTCCCAAAAAAGCGTGTCTCGAGTTTGTGGCAGCTCCGGAGCCAGCGCGGGCTGCCAGGACGCACCGCTCGCGCGTTCGGCGCACTCCCTGGCACCCAGGGAGTGCGCCGAACCGACCAGACCGAATAGGCTCGATGCCGCGCTCGCTGTGGAGCTGCCACAAACTCGCCGCCGAGCGTGCCACCGACGGCGTCCGTCGGAGGTGGTGGAGTTTGAGACCTGAGGCTGCGGAGGTGACGCCTGAGGTACCGGGCCGTGCACGGCGACTCAGCCGGCGACCGCCACGGGCTCAGACGAGACTTGTCGACGCGTTACGGCTCAGCTTCACCGTGGTCATCGGGCGTCTGTCGACGTCAGGACCACCCATACAGCTCGCGGGTTTGAGGTCGCAAGAGCCAAGATGGTGGCGTTTGGACATCCCAACCATCACACAAGACAGCCTGTAGCTGATGGCGGGACGGCGCAGTGTTTGTGGCACTCGGCAGTAGGCACCCGCGGCACGGCCCCGCTGTCGGCTCTCGCGGGCTGCGGAACCGGACCCAGAAAGGGACGGTCCGGGCGAGTGTGGCAGCTCCTGCGCTAGTATGGGCACCCTCTATTATAGCACTACTGATCCTGGTCATTAGAGCTGCCAGGGATAGCGTCAGGAGCTGGTAGGAGTCAAAACCCCTCATATTTGAGACATGTGACCATCGTGTGTCCCATATACTCGTGCAACAACCCTTCGGTGCACCGAGGAGATATTGCATATATTCTTGTATATCGACACACGACAGCGTTACGGTCAACCCACCGTTTCTTTGCACGTAAAATTGTACCGCCCCCATATACACGCCCCTCCGCCACCTGCGACCTGGTGGGCCGCCTCGGCTCTCGTGCGTCGCATGCACACGACGTCAGAGAAGGCGACATCCGACAAGAATTACGCGACGTATCCGAGACCCCACCGGGCACCGGCAGCCCGCCCAAGAGAGAGGCCCGGCGCCACAGCGCACAAGGGGCACAAGCGCCCGCGAGAAGAAGCGACCGCCGCTCTTCCCAACGTACTCCGCAGACGGCCCGCGCGTCTGCCCTGGGTCGGTGGGGTGCATATGCGTGCGCTCGCCGCTCGGCTCTGCGCGTCTAGGTCGCGCGCAGGCCGTCCCGCCACTGCTCGCACGCCTCGGCGGTCTGCTGGAATGTGGACGAGCACGCGCCCACCTCGGCGGTCACCGCCTGTGGCAGCAGCAACGCGGCGAGGCTGGGCGCTGGAGAGGGGAGAGGGGGGAGAGGAGAGGGGAGAGGGGAGGCGAGGGGGGCTTGGGCGGAGGGTTCTTGCCTGCAGGACGGCGCGCTGCTCGGCAAGCTGGCGCTCCAGCTCCGCATTCTCCTGGTCGATCTGGAGGCCGGGGGCGGGGCCCGGTGGGAGAGGGCAGCGGCAGGCGCCCTCTGGCGAGGGGGCGAGGGCAGCCGAGGGCAGCCGAATGGCGGCCCCAAAGGGGGCTCGCGAAGGAACGGCGGGGAGCGAGCCTCGCGCCTGCTCCAGCGCGCTCCGCATCGCCTGCACGTGTCGCCTCCGGGCGGGCTGGGCAGCCTCGTTCAGCATCAGCGCCGACTCCTTTGGAGCGGCGACCAGGCTGCGGAGAGGGAGGGGGGAGGGGGACGGCTGAGCAATCGGGACGGCGCCGACGAGCGCGCGCCACCGCCGAGCCGGGCGCGCGTGCGCACCAGCGCGAACCGTCGGGAAGCAGCGGCCGCTCGGCCTTGAGCGAGTCGAGCCGCCCGAGCGCCGCGTCGACGCCGTGCTCGTCGCTGATGAGGTTGAGCTCCGCCTGCGATGCGCGGGCGCCGTCGACCGCGTGCACGCCGCTTACTCCGCTCCGCTCTCCAGGCTAAGTGCGACCAGCTGTACCCGTCAGTCAGCGGGGGGCGACTCACCAGCGCGTTGCCGCGGAGTTTGTCGGTCGCTTGCTGGTGCGCGCGGGCGAGGACTTGGGCGTGTTCGGCGGGCAGGTTGAAGCCATCGCAGAAGGCCTGCTCCGAGCAGGACCCGAGCGCCTCGTCGACCGACGAGGCAAAGAGGTGCGTGAGCTGCAGCTTCGCCATTCGAAGACCGTTGTGGCCTGGCGGAAACAAACAAAGAAAAATAAAAAAATAAGGAAAAAAAGAAACCCCGAAGCGGATTTCTTTTTCGGGGAAGAGAGTGGATGTGATTGCGATTCCACTGTGAGATTGCAAATGAAAAACGCAACGCAATCACCGGCTCTGGGGGGGCGCGGGGGTCCTAGAGGGTTTGGGGCGAATGCGGAATGGGGTCCCATGGCCCGCCGCAGGCGCCGATTTTTTCGGGGGTTTTCTTTTTTTGCATTTGGAGCACTTGGAGTGCAGTCATTCACCTCACATCCAGGCCTTGCGCCATTTTTCACGTGTTTGAGAGAGATTTTAGAAAACCAACAAGAAATCACGACTGTCCACGTGTTATCATGGGAATTCGGCATAGCGGCCATGCTATCACGCCTTGCGACAGCCTGTCGGCGCTGCTGACCGTGCCATGCTGCACAATTGATCACCTGCATAGCTCGCGGCCTTAGTATCAAGCATTCAGTGACGACCTGATCGTACGGCCAGTAGGAAGGTGTCCTTCCATCGAGCATCGTGTGCACGCTTCTGACGCAATGCGCGTCACAAACTGCCTCGGATTGACTGCTGGCACTCTCGAGGCTATGCCTACACAGCCTCGCGCGCATGGGCAGTCAAGAGGGACCACGCACCTTCTCAGGACAGCACCAGTGCCTCTCTCTTGGACCGGCAAACGTGGTGGTCTCGTGTCACCAATGTGGGACCAGTGCGGCATCGCGCCATCGACAGCTCTGAACTGCGCCTCACCACTGGCCGGGAAGGCCGCCAAGTGGGCCAGCACCGGTCGCACATTGTGGCAGCAGTCAGCAGTGCATGTCTGATATAGCTAGAGCAGCAGCGTCAGGGTCTCGCAGGGTCGGATCGTGTCAAGCCTCTCGCCCGGCCGGCCGCGTGCAGACGTCGGCCTGTCTGCTGTCTGGAGTGATCTGTCGGCGGTCAGTACGACCGATCAGGTGGGAGTTTCTGATGGTTAGAGGGTCGATCTGTATGTACTCCTCGAGATCTCTCCAAATCTGCCCTCTGTTAGACCGGGTTAGATCGGGAAGTCGGTGCTAACGGAGACTAACGGAGCCGGAGCCCCGTTTCCGCACTGCTGCGCGGCGCACGGTGCCTCCGGGGGCCCCCGCGCCCCCCCAGAGATCACAGGTCTCAAGAGAAAGCGTCTTGTCCTCGTGGCAGCCGCCATGCGGGCCTCCGGGCCTGCTGCGGCGGCGCGGCCGGTTGAGGCCGGGCTCGGCCCGGCCCGCGACGGCTGGCCGCCGACGAGCGCGCTCGCGCTGCTCGTCAAGATGGCGGCGGTGTCGATTGCGGCGACGGTCGTTCAGTCGCTCAGCGCTCAGGCGTCTGTCGTCTGTCGTCTGTTGTCGCATTTCGCACACGCGCGCGCCGCGCGCGCGCGACCCGCGTCGCTCCGCGAGGGCATGAGCCTTCCGCGATTCGATCCCGCAGCCAAAAGCTGCTCGCTCGAACCGCGGCCGACTCCGCCATCGCGGCTGCAGCTGTTGAGCTCTCCAGAAGACTGGCGCCTGATATGCTGCCTCCCTGCGGATGCTGCCGGCGAGCCTGGCGGTCCGCTGCACTACAAGGATGTGCTGACTCGATGCCCCCCCGCAATCTTCTACCCCCACGACTCGGAACACGAATGTGACAGGACCATCGGGTCCTTCGGCCACCAAAGCGAGATCACCCGAGAGCAGCTGAGTCTGCCTCTGGCCCCTTGCCTCCCTCTCCTTCAGGCACATTCGTGGCATCCTATGGGTCGTCCAGAGTATCGACCTCTGGCTTGTCAGCCAGCCCCACTTTGAGGGCGCCATCAAGTACAGCGATCGCCATCTCGCTGGCCTCTCCGCAAGGCCCCCCGACCGCGTCGAACTCAACGGCGCGGGCTCTCTCGGCTACGGGACCGGCCCCAGCTTCGGCTGAGGGCTAACAAGCTGCCGAGCCCAAATCCACTGTGAGAGTCGTGATTTCTTGTTTGTTTGTAAAATTCTTGTTGGTTTTCAAAAATCTCTCTCTCTCATAGATGGCCTCCGGTAGGAGGCTCCACACCACCTGACTCGCGTCGTGCCACCTGATGTGAAAGCCACAAAATGCCGGATTTTGCACGAGACACACGCGGAAAGCGCCACGACCCCACGTGCCTCCACGAGTCCTTTGCAGCTTTTTGCACAAAATGCAGGTGGCTTTAGCCACTTGCTCCATGAGCAAAACAGTCCAAAAAGCACCTGGAGCAGATGGCTTACGCCGCCTGTGGACATGGACAAAACAGTGCAAAAAGCACCTGGAGCAGATGGCTTACGCCGCCTGTGGCCATGGGCAAACAGTGCAAAAAGCACCTGGAGCAGATTCCAAACGCCGCCTGTGACCATGTGAACGCTCGGGTGGCGCCAGGTGGCTTCGGCCCCCTCCAAGCCACCTGCCCCCCCTCGCCACACCTGCCTGGAGGGCTGGAGCACCTGCGCCACCTGGGCCCGGGCAGGTGGCTCCAGGTGGCTTCGGCCCCTCCAAGCCACCTGCATGCCCCCCCCTCGCCACACGAGGAGGGCTGGAGCACGTGCGCCACCTGGGCGTCACTTCGGAAGTTTCATCGTGCGTGTTCTTTTGAATAGGAATGTACTATACACCGCCTCGGCACCACGAGTCGCCCCCGCCGCGCCTCCACAGTCCACTCTCGCAACTCTACCGCGCAGCCAGCACACGACGTCGACGAGGCCGACAAACAAAGCTCTGCATGGCCTGGTTTTTCGGGGATCGAGTGATGGCGTATTATTGGGCAGTCTTCTCATTGGCGAGTCAGACTGCTCAGCGTCGGCAGCAACGGCGCGTGAGCAGCGCAGCCACCGGCTCCTGCGGCGTTTGCAGCCACACCAAACGCCCGCGCGGGCCGGGTTGAAGCCCCAGGCTTATGTCGACGCCGGACAATGATTGTAGCCGCCGATGACCGCCGCAGGCCCTCATTCACACACCCCACAGTCCCAGTTTGCAGCGCGGGGAGGAGCGGGGAGGCTCGCGTTTGGCAGGCCAGCCCTTCCGTGGCTCGGATTTTCCGTTTCCGAATTCAAACTTGCGCCAGGTGGCGCACGTGCTCCGGCCCTCCAGGTGTGGCGAGGGGGGGCATGCAGGTGGCTTGGAGGGGCCGAAGCCACCTGGAGCCACCTGCCCGGGCCCAGGTGGCGCACGTGCTCCAGCCCTCCACGTGTGGCGAGGGGGGCGGGGCAGGTGGCTTGGAGGGGGCCGAAGCCCTTGCTTGGCGCCACCCGAGCGCTCACATGGCCACAGGCGGCGTTTGGAATCTACTCCAGGTGCTTTTTGCACTGTTTTGCCCATGGCCACAGGCGGCGTAAGCCATCTGCTCCAGGTGCTTTTTGCACTGTTTTGCCCATGTCCACAGGCGTCAGGCGGCGTAAGCCATCTGCTCCAGGTGCTTTTTGCACTGTTTTGCTCATGGAGCAAGTGGCTGAAGCCACCTGCATTTTTGTGCAAAAGGCTCTAAAATGGCCGAAATCCCTGGTGGCGCACGTGGCGATTGCCACGTGTGCCTCGGCCAAGAGGCCTCTCCAGGCGAGAGTCAGGTGGCACGACGCTAGGCACGACGCGAGTCAGGTGGTGTGGAGCCTCCTGCCGGAGGCCATTTCTCCTCTCTCTCTCTCAGGTCTCAACTCGGGAGCAACCATTGAATGCAGTCCAATTCCAGGGTGGGCTGGAGATGCCCTCCTTTGATAGAGAGCAGCTCACGCGAGGCGTTCTACAGTTCCGGACGGGCATTAAGAACCTCTAACGTTAAGAACCTGAGGCTGATATTTCGGCCGGATCCCTAAGAACTCCCTAAGAACCTGAGGCTGGGCGATGCTGGGTTCTATACTACAACCATCGATGTGACCGAGACTCGCGAGCGCGGCATCCCATGCAACACACATACAAGGTTCACACAAACAACGAAACGACGCGCGAGCGCGCAACAGTCCAACATATGACTCTCTTGTCACGCCATGCGAACTTACTGTTCCAAACTTCCAAACTGATTTAACACCCAATTTTGTTGATTTTTAATCGAAGCCGAAACGGTTTTAAAAACCATCCACCCGGTTAAGAACCTGAGGCTCGGCCCCCGACGGACCGCCAACTTAGCTAAGAACCTGAGGCTGGGCGAAGAACCTGTGCGTTCTTAATGCCCGTCCGGAACTGTATGGGGCAACATTTATGTTGTCATATGAGATATGTGTGGTCCGACACGAAAAGCGAGCACACGACCTTCAAGAAGACCATGCTCACCTTCACGTGGACGGGAGCTCTGGTGGATGATCCGCCTACCCCCGGCGAGCCGTTCAGCAAGGATCTCTGGCAGCCGTGTCGGTTCGCCCCGAAGGTACCCAAAAGGGGCTGGTAGATCGGCTACATCTCTGGAGGAAGAAGGTACAGCCGTGGGAGGTCTGCGAGCGGCTGCACAGGGATTTCGGCGACGCGTTCCATTTCGGGAGATTGGGAGATCGCGATCTCTTCGGCAAGGAATCCCTACCCCCAGGAGGGCGGGAACCCACAGTTTGTGCGAATGCAGCGCCGCGAGTTCCTGCTCGCGCAGGCCTGGGCGGAGCCGCTCGGCGAGGCGCGCGAGTGGCCCTGCGGCGCCGACGAGATCTTCCGCGGCACGTGCGTCATGTCGCTCGCCGACTCGCGGCTGCACTTCCGATCGCCGCTGCTCGGCTCCAGCACAGAGACGCCCATCCGGCTCGGCCTGGCGCGGCCCGCCGCGGCGGTGGGCGCCAAGCGCGCGCGCCACGAGGCGTCGAGGCTGCTCGCCTGCTTCGAGGCCGAGGACGCGCCGCTTCTCTGCCGCGTCCTCCACTCCCAGATCACGCGGCTCGTGGACAACGCGGCGCGGGATGCGGCGGCGGGTGGCGGCGATGGAGGAGGAGGCGCGGGCAGCGGCGCTGCGGGCGCCGCGGGCCCGTCCGCGACCCCACCGGCGCCTCCCTTCATGGAGCTCCACTTTGGCTCGCTGGTGCTGCGGCTCGCTCCCAGCGAGGACGTGCCCGAGTCGCTCGGCGCGGCGGCGCTGTGCGCGGCGAGGGACGCGATGCTGAGAGACCTCCCGCGCGCGGCGGCGGCGCCGAGCGGCCCGGCGGACGCCGTGCCGGCCGACTGCCCAGCCGGCTCATTGGCTGCCGCGCCGGTCGCCGCCCGCGTGGCTCACTGGCAAGTCTTCATGCGGTGCGCGCAGCAGCTGTCGGCGGAGCGGTACCCGCGGCAGCGCCTCCTCTCCGCCATGGCTGCCTCGCTCGGCGAGGCGTACGGCGCGGGTGGCGCGGAGGCGGCCCGCGCGCGGCACGCCGCCGCGTCGTGCGTCCGCCTCCGCGAGACGGACTACGTGCAGCAGGCCGCGCGGAGCCTGAAGGAGGCGAGCCCCGCGGCGGAGGAGGTGCGGCAGCAGGCCCGCAGCGGGCTGAAGCGGGCCTACCGCGCGCTGCTGGCCAGCCTGCTGCTCCCGGCGAGAGGCGAAGGGGGAGGATACCAGCCTGCTGCGCCCGTGCCGGCAGGAGATGGTCGTGAGGCGGAGCAAAGCCAAAGGGCGCGGCGGACCGGTTGAGCACCTGTTGAGCAGTGAGCACTCGCTCTCGGGGCTGTGCAGTCCAGTGAGCGGCATGTGGTTGAGCGCCACTGTACATTGAATAGCGCGCGCTGCACACGGTCAGTAGCTCTTCCTCTTTTATTATGCCGTAGTGGCGTACACCAAGGTCAGAGGTGTCTACACAGGTGTCAAGACCCTCGCGAAGTGTCAAGACCCTCGCACCTTCGCTATCACATCTGGGATGAACATTGCTCCTTCGCCCGCTCCGTAAGAAGCGCCGAGCGTGTAGCTGGCGAGTCCAGTGATCAGCGGCACTGCGGTGAGCGAGTTGCGCGGCAGCTTGACGAAGCGCTTCGCGACTGCCACAGCGGAGTAGGACAGCAGCATGGACGCCGCTCCAAACTGAACCGCACGAATCCAGCACTGCCGTCGCGCCAGCGCTACTCGCAGCTTCTCATCGTCGCTCAGATCGGTGCGAGCCAGCAGGTACGTGGAGGATATGTTGCCGACTGGTGGCGGCCCAGCGTCGGGCGGCATGCCGCCGCTATGCATTCATGAAGTTTCTTGGGCAACTCGTAAGAAACAACCCCCTTGTCCGCCAGCGTACTGCTCGCCCAAGACGATTTGGGACATGCACGAGATTTTCAGAGCCTCTCTCTGTATTCCTCCCTCTCTTTCCTAGGGTGTCGACGTGCGACGAGTCGAGCGTGAGCAAAACAGAGGACCACCACGACAGCCATTCGTGATGCGCGCTCTTTGGAAGCCTGCGGGCCGGCCTGCGAATGCGAGGCCCGCCGCGTCTCCTCCGCCGACGCGGGATGCTCGGTGGCAGGGCGAGGGTGGGCTTTGGAAGGAGGGGCGGTGGCGAGGGGGGGGGGGGGGGGGGGAGGCGCCCTCGGGCTAGACGGCCGGCTCTAGACGGAGGAGGGCTCGATGTCGGAGACCATATGGCGGCGCGAGGAGGAGAAGGAGTTTCGCAGGTGCTGCGCCCACGCGATCTGCGTGTTGAAGTAGCATTGGTACGCGAGCGATGCCGAGGCGACCACGCCGACCCAACACGAGAAGAAGCCGTTGCCAGTCTGCAGACGGAGGCGAGGAGTGCTGAGGGGCGACGCGGTGGCGGCGGAGGGGCGAGGGGTTGCGAGGGGTTGCGAGGTGTCCGGGAGGGTCGGCCGAGGCGGCGAGGGGAGGGGCGAGGGGCGCACGGTCGAGAAGGGCTCGTCGAAGGTGAGCACGCCGGCGCCTGACAGAGACGGGGGCAGGGGCGGGTGAAGGGAGGCGCTCTGAAGGGCTCGTCCAGGCTTCGCCCGCCCGCGCCGAAGACCCAGAGCGCAAAGATGAGTCCGGTGAGCACCTTGCTCACCGGCACAGTCAGCTTGTTGCGCGATCGTCCTGCGGCGCGGCGAGCCCGAGGGGGGCGAGCTAAAGGGCAGCGGTGAGCTAAAGGGCAGCGGCGAGCTAAAGGGCAGCGGCGAGCCGAGAGCCGGAGGGTGTGGTCCGACAGGGGTCCGACAGGGGCGGGCGCGTCTAGCCGCGGGCGGGCGGCGCAAAGGGGGCGGAGGGTGGTGTGGCGGGCGGCGTGTGGGTGCGGGGTGCAGGTGCGGGTGTGTGTGCTGCACCGGCCATGTAGACCGCCGTGAGGAGAGCGGTGATGAGTGCGCACGAGAAGCCCCACGCGCCCTGCGAGCTATCGGAGACATAGTCGAGGGAGGCGAGGAAGAGCACCTGCCGGGCGGGGATGAGCGAGGTTGTGGGGAGGAGGGGGCTTGCGACGAGGAGGCGGAGGCGGGAGAGGGGCGCTGCTGCGCACAAAGGAGGCTAGCAGCATGATGAGGAGGAAGTAGGTGGTCAGGTCTGCCGCCGCGTCCTCGTACTGCTTCCAGGCGACGTGCATCGCCGCGTACGAGTCGACGCCGAGCAGCATCGACACGAGCAGCGCCACCCAGCACGCGAAGTAGGCGTTGGACGTGTTCTTGAATGGCTCGTGGAAGGTGAGGATGCCGCAGCCGATCGCCCACCTGCGCCGGGGGGGGGGGGCAGGGGAAGCAGGGGGCGTGTCCTGGGCGGGTCGTGCGCGTGCCGTGGATGCGTCGCGGGGCGTGCCGAGGCCGCGGCAGAGCGCGCGCAGTCGGCGCAAAGGCATACGTGGGGCGGCGGGGGGGAGCGGGCGGGGAAAGGGGCAGCAGCAAGGGGAGGAGGCGGGCGAGGAGGCAGTGGGGTGCGGAGGGGGTGGGCTGGCTGGGAGGGGAGGGAGGGAAGGGGCGAGTGTGCCCGGCGGGCCGTTTGCGAGAGGGGGGGGGCCTCGCGACACTGGCGCAGGCGCACCAGAGCAGCAGGAAGCCAGACAGCAGGTGGATGGGCTTCGCCTCCTTGCCGCGCGGCATCGCGAACTTCTTCTCGCTGACGAGCTCCGGGCGCAGCCGCGCGCACGCGAGCACGCCGAGCAGTACGAGGAGCGACACCGTCCCCACCGCCACCGCGTACGACACGAGGCTCTTGTTGTGCGGCGTGCAGTTTCCGCCCGAGGTCGCCTCCTGCGAGGTAATGCACTCCTCCTTGCCGTCCTCGATGGCCGCCTGCAGCATCACGACGAAGGAGGCGGCGAGCAGAATCACCAGCTTCGGCATGAACGGCCCGAGCGGACCTGAGCCGGGCGAGCTTCCCGAAGGCGCGGAGGGACTGCCGAACCGGTCGGGGCTGTCGGCTGCGCCCGCGCGCGGCGCGAGGCTGCCCGGCATGTCGCGCGCGGCAACGTCGTTTCCGACGCCGTTCCCAGCGCCCACATCGGCGCCATCGGACACGAGCGGCTCGACCCGCTGCGGCGGCGGCGCGGGCTTTGTCCACGACGTCTCGCCGGTCACCTCGTTGAAGTAGTACTCCTTGCCGTCTGCCGCTTTTGCGGCGCGCCAGTTGGGAGCCAGATCCTCGTCGTCGGACATCTCTTCGACAAGGTAAAGCGCGGCGACGATGGAGAGCCTGGGGTGTGGGCTGCGAGCGGAGTGCAGCGCCGTGCTCAAGCACAAGCAGCGCTCCAGAGAAAAAACCGCGCGCGTCCTCCCCTTTCTTTTCTTCACTGCACTACAAGTACCTACTACAAGTAGTAAAAATGCTCGGTCGACGGCGCCCTTCTCAAATCGGCGAGCCCGCCGCGCCGGCGGTCGCACACGTCCGCAACCCTAGTATTTACTTTCTTTTTCGCTGCGGTGATGACTCAGCTCTATCCTCTGAAATCGCTGGGAACCGCCCCCGCTCCGGGATACGCTGCGAGGAGCGGAGTGGCGACAAAGTGAAAAAAACCACGAGAGCAAGGAAGGCGAAGGGCTCGCTCGGAAGGCGTCGGTCGGCGTGGTCGCAGAAAGAAGGAGGCCGAGCGAGCGAGCGGAGAGCGATGAGGCAGAGGATGAATGACGGGGCAGGAGAGAGGACGACGAGGGTGGGAAGAGGGGACAGCGGACAGGAGATGACGGCACGCTGGAGCAACACAGTGGGGTGCCAGTCCCATATTGCGGAGATCACGGGGGATGACATCCTGCCTCCCGGCACGCCGCCACGCCGGGAGGAGGTGGTTGCTCTGCCGCCGGACCCCTCCCTCCAAACAACAATCTGCACGTCTCGCGCGCGCGTGAACAGGGCTCCAGGCCCCAAATGACGTGTGAGTGTTAGATTTGTTTGGTATTGCTAAAAATCTCTCTCTCCCTCCACCACCCTCGCCCAGGGATCTACAATGCTGTCTTAAGGTCCGACCTGTGGGCTCTGCCTGCGCTCGGCACCGGGCACCGCCTCGGTATACAAAATGCGCCTGCGGGCGGACCCTTACAGATCACAGATCACAGATAACCCCTACCAGTTGTAACCCGGTGGCAGTCTTGAGGACGGGCGAGCCGTGCGTCCGAGACGCCTAAACGAGCGCGAAAATGGACAAGACGCTGTGCAAGCCGGACACGTATGAGCGTCCCGAGTCGGAGGTGCTGGAGCTCATTACAGCGGAGCGTGCGCGCGTCAAGAAGCCGAATGGAATGTACCCGCTGCACTATGCAGCTCACTACAGCAAGTCAAAGGCAGTCGTCGATGCTCTCATCGCCGAGTTCCCAGAGGCTTTGCAAGCCAAAAACAATTTTGGCGAGACGCCCGGGGTGCATGCGACACAGACCTGCCCTTCACTGCGCAGAGCTCACCATCTGCTCTCTCTCCCCCCCCCTTTGCCCTTCCCCTCCACTGCGCCCTGTCCCGATTGCAATCATCGGAGTGCGCACTGAGGAGCATCCCCTGGCTGCAGGTCGCTGCGCAGAGCCATAGCAAGTCCGCCGAGGTCAAGGCGGTCTTTGCAGCTGCAGAGGCACGCGCTTGTGGATCGTGCCACGTACCTGCGAATAGTGGCTGACTGCCAGCCACCTCTGCCCATAGCGAGATGGCGGGGCTGGCAGCAAGGCAAGAAAGGAGAAGCGCAATAGCGTCGGCGAGCGTGGCAGCTTGGGCAGCATGGGCGACCGCGGCAGCCTTGGTGAACGCGGGAGCGTGGGTGACCAGGCCATCGCCCTTGCCATTAGCTCCGCACGCGGCGCCAACCCCAACCCTCTCGATAAGCTCGTCCAGCTGGGACCCGCCAAGACTGCTCCTGCCGCCAAGACGGGGGGCGGCAGCTTCTTTTCCGGGGTGGTGAACAAGATCGAGACCGCGACGGGCTTGGACATCAACGGCGATGGCTCGGTGGGCGGGAAGGGCCCTGCCGATCCAAAGGCAGGCGGGGGTTTCACGCTCAAGCCACCACAGGCCGAGAGCGACCTCGGAGGAGACGTCCCCAGCGTTGTGGAGCGCCGCGTGAGCCTTGGGTTCGAGCGGAGGGGCGGCTCGATGTCTCTCGACAGCGCGCTAAAGTCGGACCGCGCAAGCCTCGAGTCCGAGCCCGGTGCGGAGCAGGACGAGGCCAACGAGGCCGTCGGCGGAGGCGCGGACGGTGGCGCGCCGAGCCTCGCGGCGCTCAGCGGGAGGGTGAGGAAGAGAATAGAACTCGCTCGGACGTGCATCGAGCAGGCCTGACGAGTGCACGATCGTCCATAGGTGAAGGCGTTGGAGGCGCAGCTGGAGATGGCGCTCGCCCGAATTGCGAAGCTTGAGGCCAAGTGAGACGAGCCTTGGAAGATCTGAAGCCGTATGATGGTGCGTGCGCGCGATGTGCGGCCAGGCCTCGATTTGAGGGTCGCCTCTCGCGCCTAGCCTCTCGCGCTTTGACGGAGAGCTCACCTGCCTCACCGCGAGGGGCGCTCACACTCTCCATTCGAGCTCCCAGTCTCCTCTCAACCATTCAGCGCTTGAACACGTGAGTGAGATCTGACACCTGGGGTCACCTCTCCTTCCGAAAAATCCTCCCACGGCCCCCCTCGAAGGAGGACAGCATATACGCACTCCACGCTCTCCGCGTCTCCGCGCACGTGCCACAAAAAGGACGCAATCGACGAGCCCCCGCGCGGCCAGATATATTCATATTGCAGCCGATATTGCGATACTCCGCCCGCCCGCGAGGACGTCAGCCGCTCACCTTCTCGACCGCCGCCTCGATTGGCGGAGGGGCTCGACCCGTCGTTCCGTGACCTCCTGGTGCGCCGCCCGTCGGTCGACGCCCTCGCGCCTCGCCCCGGCCCCTGCGCTCCACCCCAACGAGACGCCGTCGCTGTCTCCTCGCCGACGTGACCGTGATTCGAGGCCGCTCATCCGCCATTGGATGCAGCCGAGATGCAAAATCCCAAACCGCCGTTTTATTTTTATGACCAATACGAGCCGTCCCCCCCTGAGCCCTGACCCCCCCACGGCTTGGGCCAGGTACCAATTTTGTCGAATTTATTTCAAAATCTGCAGGCGCGGAGCGCCTGCGAAAATTTTGAAGAAATTTGCAGTCGGGGTAGGGCCTGATTTTCATCAAGATCTCTCAAATTTGCGGTGTGGAGAGTTGGGGGGTGGGTTAGGTTAGGGTTATTAGGGTTAGAGGGTTAGGGTTAGGGTTAGGGTTAGGGTTAGGGTCAGGGTTAGTCTTGTTGTGTCTGTATATGCTCCAGCGTTGCAGGGTTCTGCGCTGGGATCTGGCCCCAGCGCCGACGAGTAAGACTCAGCACCGCACGCTGACCCCACCAAATGCCGCCTCAGGGCGCCAGGCCGCCAGCCACCTCTTACACGCGGCCGGCGCCCTCTCGCGGCAAAAGGGTCGAGCGAGCGGGCAGAGTCGCGATGTCTGCGCACCCGCGTGCGATGGGCGGCACACGCAACCGAGAGAGGCCCTGTCGCGCCGCCAGTAGCGTTCTCCGCACTCCCCACGCCACCAAATGCCGCCTCGGGGCGCCAGCCACCTCTTACACGCGGCCGGCGCCCTCTCGCGGCAAAAGGGTCGAGCGAGCGGGCAGAGTCGCGATGTCCCTGCGCACCTGGGTGTTCGAACCTGGTTTGTGGAGCTCCCACAGATGTTCTGACAGAGACCTGGCCGTTCTGACAGCGTTCTGACAGCGTTCTGACAGTGTTCTGACAGCCGTTCTGACAGCTTTCCGACGGTAATTTACAGTTAAGACTCACCATCTGGTCTGAGTAAAGGAGAGCGATATCACAGTGTCGGTTACAGCAGAAAGATTCCTAATTCTCTCCACTACAAAAAAGTCTGGTGGGGAACCGACATCATGGCCCCGAATGCCGTGCTCTCTAGGTAATCACTAATCTGTGGGAGCTCCACAAACCAGGTTTTCGCCGCCTATATGCTCTATCCTGTGCCAAGACGGACACGTTTTGACAATTAAAATGTACCTCAAAATTTGCGGCCGCCCCTCGAAATTTGCTGATCAAAATTTGCGGTGGCCCGGATCGAAACCTGTACTTTGGCCAACCCACGGCGGGGCGCCTGGAGCGCGCAGGCGGACGGTTTTCGGTTGGCCATGAACAGATGAGATATTTTGACGCACAGGTACTAGCGCAAAACCGGCGCGACGCTCCTGAGCTGAGTGCCCACTGAAAAGAGTGGACCACCAGCTGCACACACACTCTACTGCTCACTGTAGTACGTGGAGAGCCGACCGAGCTAGACGAGAATTGGGCCGCGCGGACAACTTGCGCATCCACGCGGAACGTTCATACGTAGCGGCGCGCAAAGTCGTACAGGCCGAACAGCTTCTCCTCAAAGAAGAGCTGCGCTTCTCGTCGAATCTGCAGCTCGAGGGCGTTCTGTTCCGGCGACTTCACGGGCTGCGCCGGGAGGGGCCGCTGGGTGAGGCGCTGGTGAGAGGCGCGGGAGCGGGCCGGAAGGGCGGGGGGCGCGCACCACGGTCGGCTTGGGTGCACGCACTCCCCGCATACGCTCTAGTCTCTGCGTGTAGGCCCCGGCTGCGTCGCCCTGTAACCGCGCACGTGTCCACACGTGGTGCAGCACGCTGTACGTGGCGACCGTCCCGGCAAAGGCGCCGGTGGAGACTGCCAGCAGCATGTTGCCCAGCGCGACGAGCATTTTCGCTCGCCGTATCGTCGGCGCCGAGCCGTGAAGCTGAGACACTCGTCGGTCGGGGCGCCGAGCGTCGTAGAGAAGTGAAAAAATTAAAAAAGAAATTCGTCCAGTCTTGCCTAGTTATCAACCACGACGATAAACGAATAGTTATTACCTCCACCCACCGCCGAGATCAGCCGATCGGTAGCCGCTAGAGCCCTAACTGAGCAGTCGCTACATCGCCACCCCGGCAGATGCTCTTGGCGCCCGGGTGCGTGCTCTGGCTGCACGCAGGAACAGCGGCGGCACTCTCGCTGTCTGTCGAGCGCCACGGCGATCTTCGGCGGCACGTTCGCGCCACGCCGCTGATGTCATCGGAGAAGCGTCGCAGGCGCAAGCGCGATAGGATCCTGCGTACCTTTACACGGAGGCACGACCATCGCGCCTCGTCTGCAGCTAGCGAGGAGCACGCTGACGGCGGACGCCAGCATGTCGCTTCTGAGGCTGCCACAGCCGCCTCCGCCGCCTCCGCCGCAGCGAGCACGGCCGCAGACGCGGAGGTTGTGCGCCTGGAGCAGCAGATCGCCAACGTCATGCGGCGGACGACCGCGTTTCAGTCGGCGCAGGACGTGTACGCCGTGCAGGACCTGCTCTTCCGTCGCTTCCGCGCAAAGTACGCGGGCTCGCTCGGGTCCGACTACCTCTCCGAGCAACAGGCCGCGCTTCTCACGGCGCTGATGAAGGGGAACGTGCCCGCGATCCGGCGCAGCCTCGCGTCCGGTGAGTCGTGGGACTTTGTCTTCCCTCCCGCGCCGTACGCTGCGGACGGCTCCCGCGTGATGCAGCTCGAGGGGCGCTGCCGCTCGCCGCTCGCGCTGCTGGTGCGGCGGCGCAGCAGAGGGCAGGCAGACTCCGTGCGGGCGTCCAATCACCGCTCGCGCCGCGGCTAGGTGCGGCCCGACGAGGGAAACCTGGTGCGGCTGCTGCCCGGCGTGTCGCAGGCGGAGCGGCTCGCCCTCATCGAGGCGCGCCCGCTCTCGAGCGGCGCCGCCGGCTCATGCTTCCTCTACTAATCCGTGTTCGTCTCGAGCAGGAGGCCCTCTCGAGCGGCGCCGCCGACGCAAACTACCCGCGGGGGTACTGGTCGAGCCCCGGCGCGCACGCCTGCTTCGAGGGCGACGTCGAGGCCCTCTCGCTGCTGCACCGCTTCGGACTCAACCTCGAGCAAAAGGTGGAGTGGCTGCTGCAGCCGTCGCCGAGCTTCACGTACGCGCACGCCGCCGCCTTCAACGGCAACGCAAACGTCCTCACCTTCATGCGGCAGCGCGTGCGCCCTTCCGTCTTCCTCGCCACGGACGGCGACGGCTCCAACCCGCTGCACACGCTGATGGAGTCGTCGCGCAACCTGCAGACGGCGAGAGTAGTCGAGATTCGGCCGAGACTCTCAGCCGAGATAGAGTCGCCCGCGCAACCTCTCGGCGGAGCTGCTCGAGCTCGGCGTCGGGAGATTGGCCGAGATGCACCGAGATCGATCGGGATGCACCGAGATTGACCGAGATGCAGGCGGAGCTGCTTCTCGAGCTCGGCGTCGACGGCTACTGCAAGAACGGCGCGGGCCGCTCGGCGCTCTCGATGGGCATCGAGACGCTGCCCGCGCTGGCGGTGCGCCTCCCCGAGAGACCAGCCGAGACTAGCCGAGACTAGCCGAGACTGGCCGAGAGCGTGCACACTCTGCTTGTGACCTGTCCGTGACCTGTCCGTGTCCTTGACCTCTCCCTAGCGATGCCCTCCAGGCGCGGCTCCTCGACGCAAAGTCGCGCTTCGAGTACCGCTGGTGCGCGCGGGGGGCGGGGCGGGGGGACACAACGGCCATCTCGGGGTCACCTCGGGTCACCTCGGACCAACCAGGTGGGGGAACGACCTCTTCTGGTTCTCCTTCGACGGGATCGTGCTGCCGTGCACGCACGACGGGCGCGCGATGCCCATCTTCGACGGCGCTCGCCGCTCGGACCGTCGGCCAGCTCATCGCGGCCGAGCCGTCCCTGAGCCGCCCCTGCGCCTCCCTGCAGGCGCCAACCGCTCGACGACGGTGGAGCAGCTCATCGTGCGGCACGACCGGCGCGAGCTGCTCACCACGCCGGTGATGCGCTTCGTGCTCGAGCGGAAGTGGGACTACTTCGCGGCTGCAATCTACCAGCGCCGCTTCGCGCAGTACATGCTCATGGTGGGCGGCCTGCTCGGCGCCACCGTCTCGGACGTCGGCTCCGCCGCCTTCGCCGCCTCGTGCGCGCCGCTAGTTGGAGTAGGGCGGAGTTGGAGTTGGAGTAGTGCGCTAGTTGGAGCAGGGCGCGATGCTTCTCGCCGCCCGCCGGACGCGCGCGCCCCCCCCCCCGACAGCCGCGCCCCTCCCCTCACCCCGGCTCGACGCGGGCAGGTGCGCGGCGTGCGTGGGCAGCTGGGGCGCCTTCGTGCTGCAGGCGAGCCGCGAGGTCGCCGCACTCGGCCCCGCAAACTACTTGCGCTCGCCGCGCGTGCTCGCCGAGTGGCGCGTCCGCCGCTTGCTCAACGCGCTCGACAGCGTCCACCTGCTGCTGGTGCCGCTCGTGCCCGCCGTCAAGGCTTGCGTCGCCGCGGGGGCCCTCGACCCCTCCTTGCGGCCCGCCGTGGCGCCGGTGGCGGCGGCGCTGCAGCTGAGCCTCGCGCTGCGCGCGCTGCAGTACGTCGCGCTCAACCGCTCGCTCGGGCCGCTCCTCGTCATCATCGTCGAGATGTTTGGCGACATCCTCTCCTTTGTCGGCCTGTACGCCTTCATCCTCCTCGGCCTCTGCAGACGGGCGTGCACTCCCCTCGCCACCTCGCCGCGTCCTGCACGCGGCCCGGACACGTCCCCGTAGGCTTTGCGAACGGCTTCTACGTCCTCTTCTCCGCAGACGCGGCCTCGCCGAGCTACGGCGCCATCGTCGAGACGCAGCTGCTCTGGCTGCTCGGCAACATCGACTTTGACTTTTTCGGCTCGCTGGCCGACGCGCCCGTGCTGCTCAACACCGCGTACGCCTTCTTCTGGGTGTACACCTCCCTCTCCGTCTTTGTGATGCTCAACCTGCTCATCGCAATCTTCAACTCGACCTACGAGAGAGTCGCCGTCGAGTCGGAGGCGGAGTGGCTCTGGCTCCGCCTCGAGGCGATGCTCGACTTCGAGGTGGCCGCGCACGCGCCGGGGATCGACGCGCCCGGCTTCGAGGAGTACTACTCCGAGCTGCGCGAGCGCAACAAGCAGCGCGCCGTCAGGTAGGGGGGGGGGGGGGCTGTATTTCTTGGAGCCGGTCGGTCGTCGTGCGAATTCCTGTCGACATACGCTGCTGCTGCTGTTACGTCTTCGGTCCCCGCGGGAAGCCCCGCGCATAGGACAACAACGTCTGTCCCACACACGCACAGACGCGCACATACATCATGCTCGGGCACCCCCCACAGTGTAGTCGTGGTGTGAGCACACAAGTACGTTTGTAGGATAATATTAGCCCACTCGGTAGATTTGGTTTTGGATGTAGGAAGGTCAAGAACAGAAAAATCGAACAAAAAAAGAAAGAAAGAAAGAAAACGGACAACCCAAGGGAGGGATGGGAGGACGGCACGCCCAGAAAGAAAGAAAGAAAACGGACAACCCAAGGGAGGGATGGGAGGACGGCACGCCGCCACCACACAGGGATTTTAAGGAGAGGGGTGTGGTGCGCTAGCCGTCGCCCACCCTTGGGCGTCCGCCTCTTCCTATCTCTCTTCGCAGTCCGTCTCCGATTCTCGCTTCAACCTTCGTGCCACCTCGCGGTCGCCCCCTTCTCGTCGTGGTCTCCCTTGTCGCTTCTTCCTCTGTCGCGTCGCTCTCCTCTGCCTCGTCCTGCGACGGCGCCGCCGCCTGCCGCTCCCTTGCTCTCGCTGCTCGGCGCAGCTCTGCCCTCCTTGCTGCATATCGGCACGCCCCAAATAAATAAATAAATGTAACGGACATCCCAAGCTAGGGCTGGGTCGAGGACAGACACGTCCCCACCTTTGCAGGATTTTGCAAAAGCGAGGGGGGAGGGCGCATCGCCGCGCGGAGAGGGCTGGGCACAGGGCACAGGGGATCTCTCTCGCATAGGATATGCACTCGGCGGCACGTCGGCACGCCCCCATGTAATTGCTTGCAAAATTTCTTTTCGCGACCGGCGCTGCTTGGCCCACCATGCTCTCCCGAAAAGGGCATCACGACCCTTCGCCGCGGCGTGAGGCTGACGTTGAGGCTCACCACCCGCGCCACCCGCCCAAATCTACCGCCCGGCCGCCGAGGCGGCTGCTCATCATTGCGGCGGTGGCGTGCAGCCTCTGGTATCTGTGCATGCAGTACATGGTGCAATCGCACGCGCCGGCTGCGGAACCACGGGCTAGCTCTGACCTCGACATGTATTCGGAGCCGCCGGTCCAGCGACGTCCCGTGCCTGCGGTCGCCTCGGTCCCTCCCGCGGCGCAGCTGTCGCCAAAGGTGGCAGGCTCCCAGCCTACGCCAGCAGTCGCCGCGCAGCCGCCCTCGGCGAGGCCGCAGGCAGTGCAGGCAGGGCAGGCGCAGGCGAAACAGGACGACGAGGCCCCGCGCTGCAAGAGCGACGACCAGTTTACCGACTGCGCCGCCGATCTCGTCAAGGCCTGCGGCCGCTGGAGGAACCTCTGCCAGTCGACGTGCACCCCGGGCTGCGACCCGGCGGCGGACAACGACAACGCCGCGGTGGCTCCGGGCGTGGACTGTCGGAGAGAGGGGCGGCAGTCCGCGTCGGCTCACGCTGCCGCTGTGCACAGGTGGTCCTCGAGTCTCCTCACGTCGAGCGAGTCGAGGCTGCGCGGGCTCCGGAGGCGGAGCCGCAGACGTGCCTTCCGTGCGGGACACTTCCGAGACACTTCCGAGACACTTCCGAGACACTTCCGAGACACTTCCGAGACACTTCCGAGACACTTCCGAGACACCTCCGAGACACTTCCGAGACACCTCCGGGACACTTCCGAGACACCTCCGGGACACTTCCGAGACACCTCCGAGACACCTCCGAGACACCTCCGAGACACTCTCCGCGCCTCCTTGCCGCCCGCCCCGCGCCTCCAGCCTCGGGAGCGAGCCGCCCCCCCCCGCCGTCCGACGCTGGCCCGCTCCTCCACCGCCGCCGCAGCGCCGCCCCTCCCGTCTCACCGCGTCGCACACGGCGGTGCGGCAGGTTGTCTTTTTTATTTTCTTTTAATTGCCGCAGGTTCTCTCGACGGCTGTGTCCTCCCCTCAACCTGTGCGCCCCTCGGCTGCAGAGGAGGCGGGAGGGGAGGCGGTCCCCACACGGTGCCCGCCGTCCCGCAGGTCGCTGCTGGACAACAAGGAGCAGAAGGCGGTGCACGACAGCTGCGGCAAGTACGTCAAGCAGGAGCGGAACCTTCCTTCGCCGCCCCGCTTCTGCGGCGCGCGCGAGGGCAGGCTCAACCCGTGCTGGAGCGAGACGGCGGGCAACGGCTCGGCTCTCTCGTACTGCCTGCCGCACTTCTTCATCCTGGGCGAGACACAGCCGAGACCCCGCGCAGACACAGCCCATCTCAGCCCAGATCTAGCCCATCTCAGCGCAGATCCAGCCCAGATCGGCCCAGATCTAGCCCATCTCAGCGCAGATCCAGCGCAGATCCAGCCCAGATCCAGCCCAGATCCAGTCCAGATCCAGCCCAGATCCAGCCCAGACCTAGCCCGCATCCCAGTCAACAGGCAATGCGTGCATGAGCAGGAGAGATGAAGTGCGGCACCACCATGGTGTGAACAGCGTCTCTTCACACCTCTAGCTGTGAGCAGGAGAGATGAAGTGCGGCACCACCACCGTGTACGAGCTCCTCCTCAAACACCCTCGCATCGTCGCGCCGCGCACAAAGGAGCGACCCCACGCCTCCCCACGCCTCCCCGCGCCTCCCCGCGCCTCCCCACGCCTCCCTGCCGCGCGAGCTCTCTCCCGGCGCACCCGCGGCGCCGGCGACACGTGTGCCCCATTGCGTGTGCAGGAGCCTCGCTACCTCCAGCAGGGCCGCTTCGCGCAGACGACGCTCTCGCGGCGCGCTGCCACCTCTTCGCCGGGGAGATATGGGGAGATATGGGGAGATATAGCGCTGCCACCTCTTCTCCGCTTGCTCTTCATCTCCCTTCATCTCCCCACATCCCCCCACATCTCCCCACACCTCTTCTCCGGGGCCGTCGCGACGCTTGCTCGAGCCGTCCTCGGGCCGCCCTCGGGCCGTCTCCAGGTACGCAGTCAACTTTCGGCGGGCGGTCGAGACGGCAGCAGCCGACACAGTCACGTTCGACGCGTCGCCTGTCTACCTCCGCTCGAAGATCGCGCGCTTCTGGCTCGCGCGTTGGCTGCCCGAGGCGCGCCGCGGATCGGGGCAGGGGGGGGGCAACGGGGAGGGGGAGGCTAGACAGAGGGTTCCTCACCCGGTCGGGTGCGGGTGCGCAGGCGAAGCTGATTGTGCTGGTGAGGAACCCGGTGCAGCGCTCCTACTCCCACTGGAAGATGGGCTACGAGTGGGCGCACGGCAAGTGCTCCGACGGCGACATGGCGCAGCGGCGCGGAGCCGCCGCGGCACACACCCCTCCCCCTTGCCCGGATCCGCACCCCCCGACCCGCGTGCGCGTGCGAGCGGCGCGCGTAGGCTCAAGGAGGTTGCGGAGCTGCTCACCTTCAGCTCGATCATCCAGCGGTCCCTCGTCGTCACCTACTGGGACCGCTGCCGCCAGCTGACGGGCGGCGAGAGCGCGCCGTCCGGCTTCTCGCTCATGGCGCTGAACGACAAGCGGCTTCCTCCCGCCGAGCAGCGCCACCTGCACTCGCCCGCCGCGACGCTCAACTACTCCGCCTTTGGGCGCTGCCTCCTCACCCAGGAGCGCGCCCGCCCCCAGAGATGCGGGACACGCGGCAGAGTGCCGCGGGTGGCGCTCTGCAGCACTCTGCCGATAGCCATCGCTCTGCCGCACTCTGCCGATGGCGCCATCACGCACGCACCGAGACCCCGGCGCGTGTGTTCACACCCCTCACGGCGTCCTCTTGACACCGCAGGACCACGACCTCATCCTCGAGTACGCGGACGAGCTGCGCGGCGCCTGGCCGGTGCTCGCGCCCCCTCGCGCACGCCCCCGCGAGAGACCGGAGGACGGGCCCCGTCCCTGCGCGGCACGCGAGCGCTGCTCCCCCACCGCTGCTCCCCCACCGCTGCTCCCCCACCGCTGCTCCCCTCCGCCCGACAGGTGGAGCCGCTCAAAGGGGCGATGAGCCGCGCCAAGCACGCCGTCGGGTGCTGCCCTCTGCGGCGGGCCGGCACCTCCCGCCGGGGCTTGCCCCTGACGCGCCCTCGACCTCCCCGCCAGGTCGTGCTCGGAGATGATGATGCTGCCTCCGGCGGCGCTCCAAAAGTCGGGCTCGTACGCAGTTGAGCTCGAGAGGTGGGCCCGCATCTTCCCGCGCTCGCAGATCAAGGCGAGGCACCGCCCGAGACACCGCCCGAGGCGTAGAGTCGGTGAGAGCCGGTGCGCTCATGGTGAGTCAGCCCCGGGGTCCGGTGGGAGAGAGACGAGGCGAGGCATACACGCGCGCTCACACCCACCTGCGGACTGGAAGGTGATCGTGACGGACGAGCTCACGCGCGGGTCGCAGCGCATCATGAACGAGACGTTCGACTTTCTGCAGCTGCCGCGCATGCCCATCGGCAACCAGTCGCGCTTCTGCGTCCGCGGCAAGGCGGGCGTGATGGACGTGCTGCACGCGTCCGAGCTGAACATCACCATCGGGCGAGATTAGACGAGATCACCCGAGCTTGCCCGGGAGTACGCACGCGTCGGAGCTCGCCATCACCATCGGGAGAGGTCCAAAGCGTCCGTCGAGACGCAGCCACGCTCCATAGCTGGAGCGGCCCCTCCCCCCTCCCAATGCTGAAGGCTTCGGCTGCTCGCTTGTCCGCAGGCACGACACGAGCGAGCACGCGCACCTCCTCGCGCCGCAGCTCAAGGTCGGCGACTGCGAGCCAGATAGCGGTCACGCGCACGATGAGGCCACCGGCTCGGACCTCCACCGCATCGAGCCGCGCGTGCAGGAGAGGTTGCGCCGATTCTTCGAGCCGCACAACCGGCGGTTGTACCGATTCCTCGGCCGGGACCTTGGCTGGTGAGAAGGTTCCGCTCGCAGGCAGGGCCGATGTGGTGGCCGTGCTGCCAGCCTCTTGTGATCGCGCGTCCTCCGTCGCTCCTCCAATTCGTGTGCTCGCCGGGGCCACAGACCCAGCCAGATGAGAATAGCGCGTAACATACTCAGTGTCGCGGGTCAGCGGCGAGAGCCAGCCGTTGGGAGAGCGCTTTGATGCATGTATGGAATCTTCTGTCCGGTGAACAGAGAGCTCAGAGAGGCGGGGGAGAAAGGCGGGGATTCGACGCGATCCGGTATACTCTCGTCGTCACCGTCGACTCTGCTCTCTACGTGCTCATGCTCTCTAGACCCTCTGTGTAAGACTACGGTCTACGGTCTACGCCCCCCTCTGTACGGCTCTACCGACACGTACACACGCATCTTTTGCAGGCCATGCTGAAATCAGAATTGCCTGAACGGTGAAAGTTAGAGCCGGATGATGAATGCACGTGCACTTAGTGGCGTTTACACGCATTGGGGCTTTGGCCGACTCATTCACACGCGTCTTCTCGCTGCACACACACTTATGTGGTTCAACGGTACGTCAGTAGTCGTGGCCCCCCGCGGCGTCGCACACGAGTGAACTGGGTATAGCGGGTGCTAAGTAAGAGCCGTGCTGTCTGGCGTCGCATCTTCATTAACTTTGCGCCTGTGCCGCGCCTGCACCACTGGAGATGCTTGCGACAACAGTCATATGATCAGTAGCAGGCGGCCCCTCGAGGGAGAGACGCGCCGAGTGGAAGTGAGGCGCCGAGGGGCAACGAGGCGCCGAGGGGCAACGAGGCGCCGAGTGGAACTGAGGCGCCGAGGGGCAGGGAGGCGCCGAGGGGAAGAGAGGCAGCACCGAAGGGCAGGGAGGCGCCGAGGGAGGCACCGAAGGGGAGGGTCGACCCAAAGCTCGTATATGTAGCTGAGGCGGCGTAGGGGGAGGCAGCCGAGGCGGCGTAGGGCGAGGCTGCAGGCAAAGGAGAGAAGGACGTGGCTGTATGCACCGAGCCGCCGAGCAGATGCGCCACACTTCTAGCATGCTCGACCGCCGCTGTAGTGTCGAGTGGTGGCGCTGAGCGTGGTTGGACCTTGATGCCCACAGAGTGCTGCCGCAACAGATGGGCGGCTGTCGCCGCCGCCATGAAGCGCGCTGTCGAGACTGGATCGAGGGTGGCAGCTTGTGTGGCTTGTGCGCCACGCGCGGTCTGTGCAGCCTGCGTGCCCTGTGCAGACTGCTGGCTGTAGTCGTCGGCCTGGAAGAATGTACTCGCTGTGGCCATCCCAGGCTGGGGCGTCGGGGGGTTGTGCGGCTCCACCATGGGATCCTGCTGCGCCTGCTCCCGCCGCCGGGGCGGCGGGGTGGCGCTGAAGACTGGTGAAGAGTCCGGATGGTAGCGCACCCGAGCCCGAACTTGAGTATAAGAATTGGCCTGGGTCGAGAGCTCTTGCTGAGGACGAGCATCGACTTCCGCCTCGGACCGCCGAGCAGCCGCCTCAGCCTCCTCACGTGCTCGCTTTGCCTCCGCAAGCACCTCCGCCGCCCGCTTTTTCTCGAGCTCAGCCCTGGCCTCTGCATCTGCCAACTTGGCCGCTAGGTCCGACACCGCCCGCTCCGAGGCACCCAGCTTCTCCTGCGCCTCATCGAGCTCGCTCCTGGCCAGGGGCGTGGGGAACGCCCCCTTCCCCTCCCCCCCCTTTGCCTTGCCTTCCTTCTTTATCGTGGGCGCCGGCCGTGCCACGCCTGAGCGGAGCACGTCCTTGCTCGCATCCACCGCCTCAACACCAGACCGGAGGACGTCGTCAGCCTTTGGCGCCTCGAGCACGTCCTTGTTGCCGCCGCCGGCGGTGGCAAACCTGCCGTCAGCCTTGAGCCGGTGCAACTCGCGCGTGAAGTGGAGAATCTCGTCGGCCATCTCCTCGCGCTCAGACCGCAGCTCTTTCTTGTGCGTTCCCCACGCCTGTTTTGCGCGGCGAACCTCTCCCGTTGCGTGCACGAGCAGCTTCCGCTGCGAGGTTGTCAGCCTCCCGCTGGAGACGAGCGCGTCCATACTTCCGACGGTGGTTGCATCCCACGCCGACAGGGCAGCGCGCACCTCCTCAACCACGCCTTCGTCGGCAATCACGACACCATCACCACCGCTCGGCCGGCGGAAGACCGCCTTGGCCTCAGCGGGTGCCGTGCCGGCCGGCTGCACGCTTCTCGCCAGAGCCACAAGCCGATGTGACCTCTCTCTCAAGTCCTCGTACGATTTCGCGAGGTCTCGATTTGCCGCGGGCGGCGGCTGGGCGGTGGCGGCGATTCGGTCTGGCGGTGGGGTTGCTTCAAGCACAGTAGCGCTAGGACGCGGCACGGCGGCGGGCTCGGGGAGAGCTGCAGCATGCCCCTCGCCGAGGGAGCGGAGCACGCTCACGGCCGACACAGAACATGTCAGCCTCCCCATCTCTGTGCCGCGCCCATCGATGACTTGCAGGGGCTCGTCTTTTAGGTCGGCGCCCCGATCGAGCAGCTCATCCAGAGAGCAACGAGCCGCGCCCAGCTCGTGCGACTCGCCACTCGCCTCGTCCAGGGCGAGCAGCGCGAACAGGATATCTGCATCTCCATTGCGCGCCTCGATGGCCTCGCGCAGCGCATTGCCCAGCGGTGAGCCTGCAGCGGCGTGGTACCGCCGTGCATGGCCAATGTCGGCAACGACCGGCTCATCCGGTCCTGGCCCGGCAATCGCAGAGGCGGGCGGTGAGACGAACGGCTCCTCTGGCCCAGGCATGTCAATCTCTATCTGCACGCGCTGGAACCCCGCGGGGAGGGCACGACTGAGCTTGAGCGAGCCGAGCTCGACCGTCAGAGCCGCTGCCGTTGCCTGCGGTATTGGGCTTGCGCTGCTGCCGCCGGCTGCCCGTGGCCGTGCTCCCGTGGGCCTGCTCCGCCTGAGCCTCTTGAGCAGGGTCATGTGGCAGCGAGCTGAAACGGTCCGCCAGGGACGGACGAGACACGTACGCAGAACGACGGACAGCGCACAATCAAACGGTATTATCTCCCGTGACTCTCACCTGCGGGTGTCAATACCCTGTCAGCAGTCGCAGCACCTCAACAGACCTAAACCTCCGGGTTTGTTCAAAGAAAAAGAAAGAAAACAGACAACCCAAGGATTGTGACACTGAATTAAGACATACCACCCAAATTGATTAGAAGAAAAGATTTTTGAGAACAAAATATTTTCCTGGTTAGTCTATGAGAGGATGAGGTGCGAGGCCTCGAGGCCCTTCACAGCGGCAAACGACATAGAGAATCGTGCGTCCTCGCGCAACACGGACGTCCGCATGGAGGCACGTCAAAGCGCCGAGGCTGCTTATAGCGCGCCCTTGTCGCCTCTGACGGTGGACGACGCCGCCTCCGATGTCTCGTCCACCGCCCTGAGTGCCTGGGTGCAGGGCGAGGCTGGCCGGAACCTTGTGGCCATCCTGACCTCCTCCCTCAAGATTATTGCGCGAGCGCTCGAGACTCAGCTGTGTAGGGACGTCGCCGCGTCGGGGCTGAGGCAGGGCGCGGCTGTTGTGCAGTCTGATGCGGTGCAGAAGCTAGTTGCAAAGTCGCTTGAGCTGGCGGCGGATCAGTTGCAAAAGGAAGAAACGGGACAGCTCCTCGCCGTTACGGTCCGAGGTGTCTCTAGTTGCGCTAGCTACTCCGCCCTCCCTGCACTGCTCATCTCCCAATCTCCCAAACCGTCTGCGCAAGGAGTGGTGGCGACTGCGGAGAATGAGTCGGTGGGGAGGGCAGCCGAGACAGCAGCAGCGGCCCTCGAGCGGCCGGTTCGCATCGGCAAACCTCGCGGCTTTGCTGCTGGGGCGCAGAGAGGCCTCCTGCACCCGCTTTCGGGTCTGCCTTTAGGCTCTACGCTCGTGCGGCTAGCCGTGGAGAGCGAGCGGCTCAATGAGGCTGTGGGTGGGGTAATTCAGCTGGCAGAGAGGACCGAGGCACACCCGGCTGTGCAGGTATACGACAACAAAAGCACACCGCAGCCCTGGCGGACGCCGAACAGTGTGCCGGCGTGGACCGCAGGCGGTGCTAAATAGCCAAGCGGTCGAGGTCTCGAAAAGCTTGGCCAAGCGAACATTGCAAAGCGAGACGGTTCAGGTCGTTAGCGGTTGGGAGCACTGCCCACGGCGGTGACGCGGTCTCCTGACCTCTTTATACACCCGTCTCCAGGCGCTGGGGCACAAGGGCAAGGACATCGTCGAGCGGGCCGTGCAGAGCGAGACGCTGCAGAGCGCAGTGCTGAGCGGGATCGACCTCGCTGCGCGGGCGATCCAGAGCGACGCTGCAAAGAGCCTCACATCAATGGGCCTCTCGCTGGCTGCCGCCTCATCTCGATACTCTCGTTGGCGATGCCCTAGGCTATACCTCACAATTTGGCCTCGCTTCGTAGGCGCGATCTGGCTTCTCGACCGTCGCATACGCGGCCTCTACCCTCTCCAACGCCAGGCAGCAGCTCGCCGCCGAGGAGGATATTCCGTCTCGGAGAGCCCTGCTCTCGGCGAGGCTGAGGGAGGCGGCCGACAGCGTGACCAGCCAAAACGATGAGCTCGAGGGGGTCTGCCCCTCGCCGCCACGAGCCGACGACGGCGGCGCCTCCTCTGCAGAAAGCGGTGACTTGGACCCAGAGGCAATTTTGGAGAGCAGCGCTGCCGCGCGCCGCCACCTTGTTGACGATTGGCTGCGGCAGGACGCGACAATCGAGAGCCAGCGCGAGCGGTTGCGGTCGCTTGAGGAGTACGTGGCGACGCTCGAGGCTGCGCTGCAGCCCTTTGCAGAGACGCGTACGAGCACTCAAAGTTTGGACGCCTGAGGCGCCCCGGATGGATCACAAGAGCTGAGAGGTCTCCAGGAGAAGTGTGGTAAGTTAACCACTTTGGTGAGACTGAGAGCGGAGAGGGTGGACAGTGACTGTATAGCGTGAAAGAGAGACGATATCTCTCTCGGAGACGAAGCGCTAACGAGACTTAACCGCCTCGCAGTCGCATATCGCTTATCTACGGGTTTCCACGCACGTGTGTGTCGGCTATATGGAGCTTCACATCATATCACCGTTTATACACCGACTGTTGTCATTTGCCTCTAGATCTGTAGCTCCCATTCCAGGGGAACGCGACCCACACAAAGCACAAAAGTTAGGCATACTCGCACATAATGTGGGTAAACGAAAAAAGTAGCGCGCAATTCGTCTACGTACGGCTTAGTGAGTGGTTGGGGTGGCCTCAGGCATCCCCAAGGGAGCCTCTGCGGTGCCACATAAGCAGCTTAGTGATTGTCGAGACTTAAAGTGTTTCGTTTGAAGAAACGCAAACCGGACAGACGGTACCGCTATGGTCACCAGTAAACGAAAATTCGACTTTGAGAGATCATATCTCAAAAAGCCGGGAGATAGCATCGCATTATTGTTGCATATTATGCCACATAAGGTCAAACTTGACCCCAGAAGCATCAAGAACCCGATGCTCCGGCTCGACTGTGCCGGCACACTGCCTCCTCGCGCACGCTGCTAGCAGGCCGTTGCGGCCCGTGGTGCACCAGAGAGAGAGGTCGACGCGTTGCCCCCGCCGGCGACCCCGCCCGGCTCAGGCCAGCCAGAAGGTGTGTGGTGACGGCACCGTGGCAGGAGTGCGGAGAAGAGCTCGCCGAACGCGAGCAGCAGATGGCCAAAGTGTGCCAGCGCGAGAGCCTCGCGAGCGGGCGCAGAAGGAGCTCGCCGTGACACGATGCCGGGCGGTGGTGGTGCTCTGGCGACTGTGCACAGTGGGCAAAGTCAGGCTGCAACAGGGCAGCACGTTGGTAGTGCCCTGCTGCAGCCTGGCCTGACATGCACAGGGCGAACAGAGGCGGTACTATCGTCCGGCGCTCGTCACCGAATCTGGGCCAACTTCGACCGCCGCCACAGCTCGCCACGAGCACGCAGCGACAAAATGTTGACTGTATGGAAGTCGAGGCTGGTCCATAGGAAGAGGCTGCCGTGCGAGCCGGCAGCAGGCTGGCTCGTCGTGGACTGCCGCGGCGACTTTTTTCGGTGTCTTTCTTGATAGTACCGAATACGGTACTTTCGTTTACCCACATTCTGCGAGTACGGCACAGTGTCCCCCGCCATGTGTCGCCGTTTGTCGGGGCACGCTATCTCCTGTGCAGAGTCAGGGCAAGTGGGGGCGGGGCGGACACAGCCCGCAGGAAGCACTGTGTGGAACGCGCTTGCGGATGCGCGCCCCAAAATGTCCGCCTCAAAAGGCCTCGTTCTCGCCCCTTTCCTGTACGCGTGGGTCTCAGAGGACGAATGCGCACCGGACCTTCGAGGACATCAAAGTCGGCTGCGCCCTACGGCCATCCAGCCGGCTCTCGAGTGTCGCAGCGCGACGCGCTTCACCCCTCGACTCCGCGCTGCGAGTCGATCTGGAGACGACGCTCGGCCACCGCCAACTCCACCCTGACGCGTCGCACATGCGCCGAGTGTCCCCCCCGAGGGTGTCCTTGTATAGTATGCTTGGTTGCGAGTTAAAAAAAGCCCGTTCCGCACCCGCACCCAGCACCAGTACACATGCCGTTCTGGTGCCCCTCGGCTGGCCAGAGGACGACTCACAATGCAAAATCGGAAAGACGTCACGAGGGGCCGTATAAACGGTACCGCAGCGGCCCGGGACACTAACAGTGAATTGCTGCCACTCGCCCGGCCTCCTCCCCCTCGGGGTCGCCCGGAAAGTGGGCTTGCGCACCGGCGCCCCCCCCAGCACGCCGACCCGAGGTGTACCCTCCGGCCACCTGGGAGGGGAGCGTTCTCCCTTTTTGGCCCATTGGCTTCATCATGATGGATACGGAGGTGGCCAGCCCTTGGTTGTGCACCTGCGGCGCGAAGAGGAGGTGATCTCGGCGGACGACGGCCGTGCCAAGAGCGGGTGCAGCGCGGAAGAGGGTGCGCAGCGCGTCGCGGCCGCGCGCTTGGGAGCCGGGGGGATGGCCGGAGGGGGTGGGACGCCTGCATGTCCTCGAAGCTCCCACCCGCATACGCAAGCCGAGCCGCGAACGGCGGGGAGGGAGTTTTGGAGGGTCAGCCAAGGACGCGCATGGCGAGTGACAAATAGAGGCGACTTCGCTCTACACCGGTTTGCCATCGTGAGCGTGCTCCTGGGATTTCTCTGCCCAGTCCGGGGGTGCGTCGAACCTTCCATCACCCTGGGAACGTCCGGGTGTTGGAAGTAAAGATATATTACTTTTTGTAGCTCCCATTCCTTCATTGTCCATACAAAAATATACGGCGCTCCTCTCGCTCCCCACACGCACACAGATGTGCAGAAATAAAGGGACTCGCTCCGGGACACGGGGCAGAGACCCTGGCCGGCTGCAACCCGCATCGTCGTGCTCCCCCCCCCCCCCCCAAAACCCCCCCCACCCCATCCCTGAACCAGGCGCCGCGGAGTGCCCCGGGCCACAGACCCGACCACGCCCCCCGAGCTACTCCTTGCTCTGCGTGATAGCCTCATTCAGCAGCCCCGCCTCCTCCAACGTCCTGCCCAGCTCGCCCAGCCTCTTCGGCGGGAAGCCTATCCACGGCAGCGGGTGGCGTGAAGAGGCGCTGTCCACACACCCAGTCCGCGCAAGCGGCGGAGGCGGGACACCGGCGCGCAGGCTGAAGGCGACGCCGGGCGTCAGGCTGGCGATGTGCGCGTGGAGCGCCTCCAGCGTGTGGGACTTGTTTGCGCGGACCGTCGTGCGAGACCCGTCCGCCAGCCGCACCTGCAGCGTGGTGGTCGGCGAGTCCTCCACGACGACTAACGGCGAGCCCTCCGACGCCGCCGCCGCCGCCGCCGCCGCCGCCGCCGCGCCGTCCTCGGCCGCAGGCGCCGCGGCCCCGAGCGCTCGCCCCTCTCCGCTGAAGGCGACGATGCGAGGCGGCGCCGCCGCGACCGCCTCCGGCGCGCGCGCCATCCGGCGCGCGGCCTCGGCCGGGAAGGGCGCGGGTCGCATGTCGCCCAGCGCGATATCGACCGGCCGAGGCAGAGGGGCGCCGCTCGACAGGTCGAACTCGCGCAGCTCGACGGGAGGCACGCCGCGCTTCAGGTGCTCCATGAACTCCTTGTTCTCCTCGTACCGCCGCAGCTCGGGCAGCTCCGGAGGAGGCCCCGCCGCCGCCGCCGCCGCGCGCCGCGAGTCGCCGAGAGTGGCGACGCCGGTGCGGCGAGGCGCGGCGCGCTCGGCGGCGGCCGCCGCGGCGGCTGCCTCCTCCTCCGCCGTGATGTCCTCGACGGTGAAGCCGTCCGCCCAGAATAGCACGCGCACCTTCTTGGCATTGCGGCGCGTGGGCTCCACCGGAGCAGATGCTGTCGATGCCGCATCCGAGTCTGCTCCACCCAGCGTCCGTCCGGGCCGAGACCACTCCGAGCCTTGCTCGGAGCCCTCCTGCCGCGCATTGCTGAGGATGGAGCCGACGAGATCGGACTCCGGCATCGGAAGGCTCGGCGGCGCCGCCGCCTCCTCCGCCGCCTCGGTGCCATCATCTGCGCCAGCGGCTGCCTCCTCGTCAAAGTGCCTCGCCACAGCCGCGTCCAGATCGCCGTTCGCGGCGGCGAGCGCGCGGGCGGCGGTCGCAGGGTCATTCACGCCCGTGGTCTCCATGAAGGCGTGCGTAGCGTCGTCGGACATTTGTAGAAGAAGGGGGCACGTCGAGGGTGGTACTAAACAGCTGCTTCAGCTTCGCAGCGCCCCCGCCCTTGGCGGTGTGCCTGGCCTTGTTTTTCTTTTTCTCCCTCTCTCCCGAGAAAAACGGTATGGCGGGTGGAGTGCTCTCTACTGCCGCGGCGCCCCTGTCGGTTCGGAGGCGCCCGGCGGCAGCGCGCTTGGTGCCGACGTCGACCGGACGCTCTCGCGGCGCCGAGGCAACGTGTGAGAGATTTTTAGAAGCCAACAAGAAATGTGTCACACAGAGTGATTTGCGCTCGGCAGCTTGTCGACTACCAGCCGGAGCCGGAGTCGGAACCGTAGCCGAGATGGTCTTCGAGGGTGTCGAATATGTCATTCGCCTCGCTAGTGGAGCCGGTGCCGCATGAGTCGCGGTCGGAGGAGGAGTCGTCGGAGGAGCGGCCGGAGAACTCGCGCTTGTCGCGCCTGATGCGCTCTGCGCCGAAAATGGAGAACTCGCGCTTGTCGCGCCTGATGCGCTCTGCGAGGGGGCCGGGGTCGTGGTCGTCGTGCTCGAGCGTCGGGTAGGTAGCGCGCCTTGCGACCTTGTCGGCCGTGCTGCCGTCCCAGTAGAAGGTGTACCAGTCGCCGCGAGGGTAGTACCAAGCGTTGACCAACCTGTACCGTCCGAGAGCGGCCGCCTGAGCGGCCTGAGCAGCCGCCTGAGAACCCGCCTCTGCAGCGGCCGCCGCCGCCGCAGCCTTCTGCGCCGCCGCCTGTGCGGCCTTGAAGTTCTTGCCTTGTTTTGCCTTCTTCTTGGTGCCCATCGAGGTGTCATCAAGTGACTGGCTGGCCCGCCAGAGGTCGTGCTCTGGACGGCTGGGGCAGGGCGACTCACGGGGGGAGGAGGGGGACGAGGGCGGAGGCAGGCACAGCTGCTCTCCGGTGGCCTCGCGTTGGTGGCGGAACCCGATGGTTCCATCGCAGCCGCGCACTGTGCCTTAAGGGTTGTAGATTTCGAGAGGGAAACGGGCCAACGCTTCCGAGAAGGGGAGAGGAAGACTTGTGGAGCGTAAACAGTAGATGAAATCGACGACGTAGCCGCCGCCGCGCCGCCGCCCGCCCTCGTGGCCGCCATAGACGCGGCTGAGGAAGAGGTCGGCGGTGCGCCCGCTAGGCGGGCAGGCCTTGAAGAAGTTGTTCAGAGAAGTGCGAGTGTTGAGGCCGCGCGCAGCGGCCTGTATCTTGGTGATGAGGATCGTGATGATGATGGTGCCCTTGCGCAGCAGGAGCGCGCGCATCGCCCGCTGAACGCGGGTCGCTGCGGCTTCCTGTGCGAACCCCAGTCGGATGTTCCGCAGCGTGGAGGTCATTGCTGCGATGTCGTCATGCCCAGCAGCCACCCCAGCCTCGCCAAAGGCGCCAGCGAGGCTGGGCAAGCCCGGCAGCTCTGGCGAGCCAACGCGGCCGGCAGCAGGCCCACCTGGGTTCGAACTGGAGGCCAGTCGATCGCAGCCGGGCGCTGACCCGACCGAGCCAGGCGAGGAGTGTTGTGGCTCTGGTCGATTCGGTGCCTCATAAAGCGTCGGCGAGATTGAAAGTTTTTGCAGCACGAATCCGACGCGCTCCGTCTCGTCGGCGTCAGTAGGCGCCATGAGGCCGTCTGAGACCGTGGAGACGAGGCCGGGCGCAGCCGTGGCCGGCCGCGCGGCGGCGCCGGACAAGGCGAGCGAGAGCGAAGCGACCAGGATAAGGAGGACTTCTTCTTATGCCGCTTCGGTCACGTCACGCGCGCTGCGAGGTGTCTTTTGGCATGTGAGCGCTGGCAGGAAACGCCAAGAAGCTGGTCTTCGATGTCTGCGGCCGCGTGCGGGCGGGCGGGCCCGCCGGGCTGGGCGAAGCCGTCCGAGCGGGTCTTCGAGCTCGCCGCCCGCGAGGAGCCAGCATGGCTCGTCGCTCGACGGGAGCCTGCCCAGCATGCTCTCGGCACTCTGTACAGCCTCGACAAGGTGTCTGGGAAGGCCGACAGGGCCAGAGCGGACCGCCTCGGGCGCGATGGGCGCTGAATAGTACCATGACTACGAGCTCTCGATCGGGTCGCCGGCAGCGGGCTCGCGCGGCGTGCTGCTCGACGGCAGGCCGCTCCCCACCCTTTCAACAGTGTCTTTTACATCGCTTCTCTCGCTGCAACCGCCTGCGGGGGCCGGCGCCGGCCGCCTCGCTTCGCCAGCGCTGCCTACGCCTGCGACACGCGTGTCGACTCGCCGCCCGCATCGCCTGCGGCGGGCCCGCGTGGCGCGCTGCTCGTCGGGAGCGTGCTCAGCAGGCTGTGCAGCGCAGCCTGACTCACTCAGAACGCTGCTGATGCGGCGTGGGGCCGCCGGCGGCGCTGCTGCCGCGCACGCTGCGCTGTGGGCGTCACGATCGTGTCCGCGCCGCGTCGCCGATGCCACTTGCCGCTCGCGGCTGCCCTGCCCTGCCCTGCCATCGCGCAAACACACACACACACACACACACACACACACACACACACACACACACACACACACACACACACACACACACACACACACACACACACACACATGATTAATTATCGGGTAATAATTATTCATTATTAATCATCGGGCGGCGGCGCGGTGCGCTGCGGTGCGGCGGCGGGCGGCGCGAGGCGGCGGCGCGGCGAGGCAAGTGGCGACGCAGGGCGGGGCGGCGCGGCGGCGGGTGGGGTAATTACTTAATTATTAATTAATTGCCAATTAATAATCATCGGGCGGCGGGGCGGCGCGGCGGCGGGCGACGCGGAGCGGGGCGGCGCGACCATCTGCAGTTACCGGGTCTCTGATCATTGGAGAGCGGCAATGGTCGCGCCGCCCTCGACTCAAGGGGCTGCCTTCCACCCGTAGTTGCTCAGGCCGGGGGAGGGGGGGAGACCTCCTGTTCCTCGCGGAACGGGAGCAGGCCCCCCCTTGCCCGGTCTGCGATGCAGGGCGGTGGTCGTGCCATCTTCGCTTCGTACTCGAAACCACCACGCCGCAACCGTCGCCGGCGCGCGACACGTTCCCGTAGGCCGGACTGTCCTCGCCGAGAGTGTGTGTCGCCAAGGCGAGACACACTCAGGGACGGTGCCGACTCAGGGACGGTGCCGACGGGACGCGGCTCGAAGGGTGTGGCTCCGCAGCGCGGCTGGCACTCGTCGCAGAGGCCTGCAGGCCTCACCTTCGAAAAGTCGGCATGGCTCTACCCGCAACTTCTCGCTAACACGCGCGCGCACCGCCGAGCCTGCGGCGGGCGCGCTGCGGCCGCACGTCTAACTTCGTCATAGTGCCACGACGTGCGGCTAGATTTAGCCCACGCGCCTCTGCTCGCAAACACTCACCCATTGAATTGTCACTGCCCGTGAGTGCGAGATAGGGCTAGCAGTAGAGGCAGCTAGCCTTTGAGTAGGGCGTCCATAGACACCTCACAAGACCCCACACACGGTCTTGTCCGTGCCTTGCGGCCGGCGAGATTGCTAGGAGGTGGAGCAAGCCTGCTCTAGCCTCGCATGTTACTTCCTGTTGTCTGTTGTGATGTTGTGCCCTTGTTTGTTCCTTTGGCACGGTGAAGTGCTGGGGGGGGCGACAGGGAGGATGTGGCCTTGAGTTATGTGTGTACGCCAACTCAGGGTGTGTGGCAGCCAGCTGGCTGTGTGTCTTGTGAGCTTGTTTGTGTCTGTGTGTCGCTCGTGCGTGTCGTCATCATCTGTCCAGCGTCCACCCATACCGCGTTGGTGTCCGGTCCGAGCCTGGCTGTTCTTCACCTTACTACATGCCCTAGGACATTCCGATGGTTAGCAGCGAGTGTCTTCTGAGTTTCTGTGTCTGTGTGTCGATCCAGCGTGCCGTTCTCCTGTCTCGCGTTCACCTATCCCGGGTTACTATCCGCGTTACCGGCTTCTTACCACGCCGGTGTCCAGTCCGAGCCTGACTGAGACTGTCTGTTCTGTTCTTCACCTCTACAGATACAGTCAATAGATGCCCCGATGCGTTTTCTGTTGGGCCATTCCATGCCCTTGTCGTGCCAGTGTGATATTTCTTTCCCTCCCCGGACGGCGGGAGGGAGGGGAGGGGTGTCGCTCGCTCGCTTCGTTCGCTCGCTCGCTCGCCTCCACTCATTCATCTTTCTTCGGAAGCCTCCACAATGTCCTCGAGAGTGTCTTCTAAAGAGCACGCCGTTACAGTAGTCATATGCGGCTCACAATTACGAACGCACGATGGGCGGACGGACTTTGCAGATGGCTTTGGGTGTGTTTGCGGGCGGTCATTTTTCTCTGTTTCCTCATCTCTCCATCCAGCGGGCCACCTCCGCTCAGGAGGACCGAATTTGACGGAGCACGGAATGAGAACCGTTCGAAAAGGCGCCGGAGAACTTTGAAACTAAGCTGAGTCTTGGCGGGCTATTGGCACAACGATTGCACTTTAGCGAGGGCGGAGAGTAGGGGCCGGTGGGGAGCTGGGCTCCGCCACGGCGGTGCATGGCTGCTACGGTCGAGGATGCGGCTGCCGCGCTCGGCGACATCGAGGTCGCTGAGCTCCGGCCGGACGCGGCAGAGTGGTTCCCCGTCCCTGCCCCGAGCGCGGCTGCACCATCGACACCAGGAGGGAGCCCGACTGTGCAGCGGAAAAATGGGGAGACAAATGGCGGGAGAAAAATTACGATCGTGGAGCGTGGGCCGAGAGCTGCTCCGCCGGGCTACCCCGGCGGCGCCTACTTTGTCCCTGCCGGCGTGCGCTACGTCCCTCCCGGCTTTGTCGCAGCAGGCTACACCGGCGGCTACATGAACATGAACATGAGCGCGCGGCCTGCGTGGCGAGCTGTGGACGTCGGCGGCTACGGGCAGCCTCCACCATTGTATGTGGCCCCCGTCGTGCCGACCGCCTACATGGTCCGTCCTGGCTTCCGCGCACCCTGGCCGCCTGGCTGGCGCGGGCAGCAGAAGGTGTCGCCCAGAGTTGCTACAGGCCGTTCAAGCGGCTCCTCGGACGACCACGAGGCGGAGGCGGCGTGGGCTGAGGGAGAGCCGACCCCAAAGGGGCCAGGCGGCAGCGAGGAGAACGCGCGCGCATCGTACGCGCACAGCGGGCGCACAGCCCTCGAGGAGCGACCCATCTCTGCCAACCAGATCTTTTGCTCCAACCTGCCCTGGTCGGTCAACGGCAAGATGCTTAGGCAGGCCTTTGAGGTGTTCGGGGAAGTGACGGACGCCTTTGTTGCATACCACGGCCGCTCATCGCGCGGATTTGGCTACGTCACCTTCAAGGAGCCCGCCGACGCGCGTGGAGCGGTGGAGGCGATGAACATCGCTGGGTACGTGCACAGGTGGCCGAGTGGCGTCGCGACGAGTAACGGCGTTCATGGCCGCCCTCCTTCTCTCGTGTCGCCCTTGCGACGCCCAACGCCGCGAGCGTGCCCCTTTAGGCGACGAGAAGCCGCGAATCATGCGCGTCGAGCTCGCGCGGGACAGACCAAGCGACAAGCCGCGGCAGGCACGGGACTCTGCGCGGGCGCGCGCCGTTGTGTCTGGAAGCCCATCGTCGGCACACTCGATATTTTGCCGCTCGCTACACGCATCGGTGCGCGACGTGGCGAAGCTGTCCATCTTCTTCGGGCGCTTCGGCGAGGTGACCTCCGTTTCCTGCCGCGACCTCAACCTGCCGCCGGGCAGTGCGATCGTCACCTTTGCTGCGCCAGCGGCTGCGCAGTTGGCGCGCAACACCTTCGTATCGGGGCCCGAGGCCTTCGCCATCGAGGGCAGGCGGTTCAAAATTGAGGAGATGCGCGGCGCTGTCGCCGACCGACTGGTTGATCGCGCATCCCCGCAAGCCGCCAGCCCCGCCGCCGCGCCGCGCCATGCATCGGCTCCGGCGAGCCCCGCCTCACCGCCAAGCGACGCGTCTGTGCCATCAGTGCTCACGCCCGCTCTTGCCCCCGCCGCCGCTGCCCCTGAGTCCTCCTCTGCACGTGTATCCTCTGTCGCCGCTCTCGCTACCACCTCCGCCTCCGCCTCCGCCTCCGCCTCCGCCTCCGCCTCCGCTGCCGACTCCACCTCTGCCGCTCCAGCCGCCGCCAGCACAAATTTCTCCAACTCCAAATTCTCCTCGTGCTGGGGGTCATCAGCGTCCTTGCCATCGACGGCGGGGGGCAACAGCTCAAACGGCGCGCTGGACGCGAACGGGCGAGGTTCGGAAGAGGGGTGGCCTCCCGCTGCTTGGGCCGCCGCGGCAGCGTCGCCACTTATTTCGCCGCCGCCGCCAACCCTTGTGCGCGCATCGAGCGCGCCGACGGCATCTGGGGCCTCACAGAGTACGGTGCCACCGCTGGCGTTGGCGATGGCTCCGGGGGTGCCCCTGCCGACCAAGGTGGAGGCGATCCGTACCGCTTTGGCGTTGGAAAGCGGGAGAGACCTGATCTCCACCATCCGTGCTGCCAACGCGTCGATGGGGGTGTCGGCGGATGGAGGCCTACTCGCTCAGGCGCGGCCAGCACACCCAACCTCCGATCTCCCTCCGAAAACCAGCCCATCCCACGCCATCACCACCCCATCACCACCCCATCACCACCCCGCGTTTCACCACACCACCCGGCGACCAATAGGCGGACCGCTTGCTTGAGGAGCTGGCTGGGTGCCAATAGAGACTGCCAAAGTATCAAGGTATCAAGGGCTTCGCTGGGGCCAGAAGCGCAAGCAAGAGGGGCTTTGGTTGGAAGGGGGGTGTAGGGGGGTGAAGGGTGGGATGGATGGGGAAGGGGATACGTGGGAAGAGCACTGCTAGCGGTCCAAGACGACCAGAAGGCTAGCCGTTGCGTGAGCTTGGATGGGGCAGGGGGCGGGCTAGGGGCTGCTTGGAGCGGTGCACTCGGTGAGGGGAGAGGGAAGGGTGTGAGGGCAGCCGCTTGAGGGCCTCTCAGTTCCTCTCCCACCCCGCAATTTGTGTGGTGATTGGTGTCCGTGCGTTGGTTCGTAATCGCCACGCCGCGCCCAGCCTTGATCCTTGAGACAAGGCTGCGCTTTTGACTTTGAGAGCTTGCGTTCAGCCGAGTTGCCCACGGCCACGCACCCGGACACACACAAGACACAACAAAAACTCCACCGGAGTAAAATGCGCCTCTGGTGCTGGGGCGGACTCACAGAACTGTCAGCTCACTCTCGAAGACCCTGGAATTCCTTTTCTTACCAGTATGCCGCTTCACCTTGGTGCTTGGACCATATGCTTGGAGCAGAGCCCCGGCGAGGCCTCCCACTAGAAAGTGGGTCCCTAGGTTGTTCGGGCTCGTGGCTGGGTAGTATAGGGGGTGGCAAGACCCCCTACTCACGTGTGGCCCGAACCCTAGCTTTCGCGCGAGTTGGGCCCCCAAGCTGCGTTTTGGCTCGAGTTACTGATGTCCGTCCCCGCCAACAACGACGAGCCCCTTGTGCGAATCGCGGAGGATGACTTCGCCAAAGCCGTCTCGCTCCGCGCCATTCTGGCAGCCTCACTTCCCTCCATTGTTAACAACGCCGCGCAGCCGATTGCTGCGGCGTTGCAACTCGGACTCCTCGGGCACAGCGATTCGGCGGCGCAGCGAGTGGCAGTGTTCTCGGCGGTTGGAGCTGCCGTTACTTTTGTGGCCAACATATCCAACTTTGTCATCGTCGTCACCATGTCTCGGGTCGGCCATGCGCTGGGCGCAAAGCGGTGGGCCGCGCTCGGCCGCACGGTGTGGACGGTCCTCGTGTGCGCGCTCGTGATTGGCTTGCTGAGCGCCCTTGTGCTCTGGCTGGGGCGCAGGCCGCTCCTCAGCGCGCTCTCGCTCTCACGGCCGCCGCTCGACGAACTCGCCGAGTCCTACCTTCCTGTGGCGCTGCTTCGGCTGCCGCCGCTGCTGCTGCTGCGAGCTTCGAGCGCCGTGCTCGTGGGATACCAGAGAGTGAAAGCCGCGTCGCTGCTCAACTTGGCCCTGGCCTGCGCCGACACGGCCGCCTTCTACCTGCTGCTCCACTCGAGCCTCGTCCTCGCGGGCGGCGGGCTCGTCCGTCTTGCGGCAGCTGTGGAAACACGTCCAACACGTCCGGGATGCGTCCAAGATGTGCGCCGTAGGCTCGTCGCCGTCGGAGCCGCTGTGGCGGCGACGTGCGCGATCGCCGCCGCCGCAGCTGTCACCGCCGTCCTCCTCCTCCCGCCAGACGCCGCGGTCCGGGTCCTCCCTCGACGCTGCTGCAGGCGGGCGGCGGCTGCGCCAGAGGCGGAGGGCGCCCTGCCGGCCGACGCTCCTGCTGCGCCGTCCGAGTCCTCCCTCCTCTCCCTCGCGCGCGACTCGCTCAACGTGCTCCTCCGCCCCGCCCCTCCCCTCCTCCGTTCCGCCCCTCCCCTCGGCGACGGGCAGCCTCGTGTAATCTGGTGCAACCTCCGCTGCACCGCGGCAGGTGCTCGTCCGGTCGGTGCTCCTCTCGGGCTCCGTGCTCGCGCTGATGGTCGCCGTCGCGCCGCTCGGCGCCGCCACCGTCGGGGCGCACGCCGTGGTGCTGCAGCTGTGGATGGTCACTTCGTACGTCGTCGACGGCAGCTCGCGAGTCGCTGGGCGGGTGGTCGCGCCGCGCAGGACGCGTCCGTGACGCGTCCCTCGCGCCGCAGGCTTCGCCGACGTGGGGACGATGGTGGGCTCGCGGCTGCTGGGCGCGGGCGAGGAGCGTCACATGAGGCGGCTCACCGCGACGCTGCTCCTGCTCGGGCACGCGCCCTGAGGATGCGGAAGAGACGCGGGAGACGCACACTCAATGAACGAGGAACCGTGATGAAGAGACTCATTGAGGAATCGTGATTAAGCAACGCGAGAGAGCCTGCGCCCGCCCGATCTTCGCTCTCCACGCGTCGCCACCACTAGCGGCGTGCCTCATTACAATGAGTCATGGCCGTCACTCACCCTCAGGCTCGCCACTGGAGGAGTAGCGGCGTGCCTCATGGCGGCGCTGCACGACCCGCTCGTCGCCGCCTTCACTCGCGACAGCGAGACGCGCCCGCCGCTCCACACGGCGCCGCCGCCCGCGCGGAGACCCCGCCGTCCACACCCATCTCGCGAGAGCAGGCGCGCCATGCTCCACACGCCGCTGTGGACGCTGCTCTGCGCGCTGCCTCGAGGAAGAGCCGCGCTCGCCCCGCACGAGCGGCGTATCTTGACCGCCCGGCTGCGAGCAGGCGCGCTGCAGCCCGTCAACGCGCTCGTCTTTGTGTACGACGGCCTCATCTACGCGGTGCGCGCCTTTGGCTTCCTGCGCAACGCGCTCCTGCTCGGCGTCTGCTGCACGTTCGCTCCGGCGCTCGCGCTCGCAAAGTCGCTCTCCCCCTCCTCCCTCCTCGCCATCTGGGCGGCCAAGGCCGCGCTCAACTGCTGGCGCTGCGGCAGCGCCCTCCTCCTCATCCACGTCAGGCACTGGCCGCATTGGGGCGGCGGCCGCGCCCAGGCTAGCGCCCAGGCGGACGGCCCCTCGCGTGCCAGCCCCGCACACACGGACCCGCCCTCCTCCCTCCCACCCCACGCTGCTCCTCCACCGCACTGCCTCGCAGGCGAGTGGCTCGCACGCCACCGGCACGGGGCCGCTCCTCGCGCCGCAGCAGCCGCAGCAGCCGCAGGAGGAGCGGCGATCATATGGAGACCTCTTCCGCGAAGCCTCTGGCGAGTCCGAGCCGCAAGGCCGCGAGGCGGGCGGCCAAGGCGGTGGCGCGGGCGGAGAGTAGGGCGGAGGTTTGCTGAATTGTTTGCGGAGAGTATAGGGCGGAGGTTTGCTGTATTGTTTGTGTAGTCACATACAAGTCGATGCGTGAAACCCTTAGGGTACCCCTAGGGTTCTGAGGGCCGGATTTTTTTAAGACCTTTTAAGGTCCCTCGGGCCAGTTGGGGGGGGCAAACCCCAGCCCGCCCCCTAGAACCCCGGGTAAGGCCCAGGCGTGGCCTAGGGCATCAGAAGGGACCAAGAGGAGTCCAGTCTGAGCCATAGAGCCCATGTCTTTGCCCCCGAAGGTCGCGTTCAAATGCCCGGAACGGACGCTACAGTGGTGTCCGGCCGGCGCGATCACCGAGCTGTGACGCTCAGGGAAGCCGGTTGAGGTGCTAGTTTCTTTGGCCAGGGCTGGCCTACGGCCCGTGCTGGATCAGCTGAGCAAGGTTTGGGGAGAATCTTCCGGACAGATCTTCAGATAGTTTGACGGATGACCAAAAATGGGCAAAAACGGGGTGATTCTGGCACGTAGAAATACATGACCACGAGGGTGGCGGAGAGCACAATGAAGCCATTATCTAGCGCCCGAAAGCAAGCTGTTTCCATAATTGTGACGGCGGTGGCGACCATCATGTGCAAGGAGATGAGGGACACAGAGAAGCATGTCGCGGGCGGGAAGCCAGGCAGAGTCGCGCAGCAAGCGCACGCAAGGAGGGTTGCGGCCCGGCCCAGCATCCAACCACACCCTCCACAGTCTTCTTGTTGATCTCGCCGAACCCCGCAACACTGAATTCAACACGGCCGAAGAAACTGCCGACAATCTCCGCCGCCGGGTCCCCCCAGATGTGGCCCTGCCAGCAATAGCTCATGAGGAAGGACGCGTGTGCTTCCGAGATGTTCGAGTTGAGGATGAGGAGCGAACTAGACAACCACTAGGTTGATCCGCCCGACACTTCCGTCACGGACGCGAGTGCCCCTGAAGAAAATCTTGCTCAAGAGGCCTCCCGCATCGATCATGTAACACCGGGAAGTGACCTTGATGAAGCTGTAGATCATTGCCGCAGACACCCGAGCTTCCTGGTTCGGGACGAAGAAAGGGATGAAGATCGCCCAATTGAAAAGGCACCCGATTATATGACCGCTCCGCCTGTTGATGCAATCTACGATCTTGATCTTTCGCTCGCCGTGTGCGCGTATCAGTTGGTCGACAGTTTCTCGAGTCCAGCCTCCTCTGGGGGAGCGTGGATAGCACTGATATCGGCGTGGCTGAGTCCTACCATGAGGGCGATGCCACAGCAGATGTAGTAACCAACGAGCACACCATACGCAGGTTCTCGAGGCGAAGAGCACGATGCCAATATGGGACACCGCTCCAATCAACCTCGCCCTTGGCGAAGTAGACGACAACCGCGGTCAGGTACAAAAGCGAGCACACGCTGGCCACAGCAACCGCCCCCCAGACCATGGAATCCCCGGACGCACCCGTGGCAGCGGGTGGGTCTTCTCGGCAGAGGCGGACTGCTTTCCAAGTGCATGGTCATATGGTGGGGCGGTCGCCTTCTCTGAGTCTTTGCCAGCGGGCGTGTGCATCACAATCAAGACGCCCCCAACCAACACGATGACGAGGATGCGAACGGAGACGTTGGGCAAGCTTTTAAGCCTAAGTAGGGATATACCCTAAGCGCTAAGGGGCGGGAACCACCGCGGCATGGGAGAAAAGAGGTGTAACCTGTAACACTCGTGCGACAGACACCGCACTCTCTGATCCGTTCCGTGTGTCAGTTCATTAGAGTCCTCTAAAAAGTAAAATCTGTACTACAGAGTACAGTGTGTATCTGTCTCGTATATGGTATATAATATATAACGAAAGCTCTGTTCCCTTTTAGTACAGCCCCGCCTCGACCACTCGCGCGACCTGCCGCTCGAACGACGCGCAGCCGTTGAGCTCAGAGTCGAGCGCGTGGAAGGGGTTCGAGATTGTGTCGACGTAGAGCGTGTGCAGCCGTCGGAAGAGCGCGCGCATCTCCGCGTCCTTGACCTCGTCGTCGTCGACGACGGTGAGCAGCTTGGCGCGCGAGTTTGTCACGTAGCCGTACACGCGGTAGTCCTCGATTGGGTACAGCAGCCCCAGGTAAGGGTCGAGCTTCCCGCCGCCTGCCGCCGCCGTGCGCTGGCTCGCCAGCTTCTCCTCGACGTGATCGAGCGCCGCGTGGACGATGAAGTGGAAGCGCAGCGTGTCGGGTGCCGCCTCGCCACCGCCCGCCGCGCCAAACGTGCGCAGGTAGAGCGGGTTGTTCTGGAAGGGGGCGCGAGGGCTCGGTGCTGTGGGATCGGTGCTGTGTGTCAGTGCTGTGGCCGGCGGCGACGTGAGTGCGCGCCTCACGGCCCAGCACGGCCACCGCGGCGACGGTCATGCCGGCTCCGCCCACCAGCGGTTGAGCGACCGACCGGCAGACCTTCAGGGTAGGCTGGCCCCGTCCGGGGAAGGAGATCCAGTGTCGACGAGTGTACGAACGAGGGCTCGCAAGCAAGCTTCGCCGCCAAAAGAAAGCGAGTAGCACCTGGAGCACTTATAGCCGCGCATCTAATTCTTTTTGCATGAAAATCGGCGGCTTCGCATCCTCCATGAGCTCGAGCTGCTTCTTCGACGGCAACCGCGTGGAGTACACACGGCTGAAAAAGCCTGTCAAGCGCGAGGCAAAGGTCACCTTCGTTCCCGCCGGCGCTGCGCCGCCGTCGCACGTGCGGCGGCGGCGAAAGCAGGACCGAAACGTACTCCACCTCTCGTTTTCGAGCGATGGCGGCAAGAAGCGGGAGCGGTGGACGCGCGTGTCTCGGCTGCTGAAGCGTCAGGTCAATGTGCTCGAGGGGTCGGGCCTCAAGCCCGGCGTGGGCAACTACAGCGAGGACGAGGATGCGGCGATCAAGCGGCGGAGGACGGGAGGCGAGGCGTGGGGCAGCATCGCACGCTCGCTGGGACGCGGCGTGAACGCGGTCACAAACCGAGGCCAGCGGCTGATGAATCCAAAGCTCGCGCCGATGGGCCAAGGGCAGGCTGGCGTGCCGCATGACAAGAGCATCAACTGGGTGGACGAAGTCACCAGCGCGATGCAGCGGCTGCCCAACCAGCAGGGCACCGCTCACGATGTGATCGCCGTGCTGAAGGAGATGGGGCACGTGTTGGACGAGAGCCTTCTGCCGGGCTCAAGTAAAACCAGAGTCTTCGGTCTTGTCGGCGGCGTGCTGTCCAAATCAAGGACCCCGCAGTTTGCAACACTCCAGCGCCCCGCTCGCTTGGGCCAGTCCGGCACGGTGGTCAAGGTCACGCATGGCGGACAAGGTCACACGGCGTCGGTGCAGTTCGAGGACGGCGCAGTCGAGGCGTTCAGCATCGGCAGCCTCGCACTGGCCGCCTCGCCTGCTGCGCGCAAGATCGCAGCCGGCGCCTCCGTGACGGTCACGACGGAGGAGGGAGGAGTTGTGAAGGTGAATGCCGGCCCGCGCAACATTACCTGCACGGTCTACAAGTACAGGCCGGAGCTGACCCCGGTCAAGGCCGTCAAGTCGCCGGCGAAGCCCAAGAGGCTCAACGCCAAGGAGAGGAAGAAAGGCTTAGATGGCGTAGCGCAGAAGAACGGATAAGCTCGTTGCACGTGTTAAAATCCTATCTTGAATTTTTCTGCGCTCGGGCCCACAGACAGACCGTTTTACCATGGGTTTCTTTTTCTCCAGAAACCCGCTCGAAAACTGTTCTTCTCCGCGATGTCTGCCCCGCGGCGCCGCTCGCGCCACCTCGCCGCTACCACCTCCACGCCCTCGCCCGGCACGCCGCCGCCTCGCAACGCCTCCTCTCTCAGGCAATTTCTGCAGGGCGAGCTCTACGGGCATCTCGAGGCGCTGAAGCTCGACGCACGCGGCTGGAGCGCGCCCCTCACCGCCGCAGTCGATGTGCTCGAGTGTGACTGGCGGCAGCTCGAGCAGCAGCCGTCTGAGACCGCAGCCGAGGTTGGTCGTCTGGTCCGAGAGGTGCAGCGTGCGCTCGAGCGGGCGGCGGGCGGCGCGGGCCGTAACCAGGAGGCGCTCGTCGCTTTTTGCGAGCAGAAGCTCCTCCGCTCTCCGCACGACATGCGTGGAGAAAGCGCGCGGAGCTATGACATGCAGACGCAGCTGCGGTTGGCGCTGGTGTGCCTGCGGGGGGACGCGGCGGCGAGCAAGGCCGAGTACGCGTTGGTCAAGAAGACTGTCCAGATGCTCGGCATCAAGCTCGCTGCTGACAACGCCGGCGTCGAGGCCACGCCGAGCGATGACCCGGCCGCCGGCGTGCCGGCTTGTGCCGCAGGGTGCGACGTCGGGGCAGAGGCCCCCGTGCCGCTTCCATCGACGGCGGCCGAGTATGTGCTGCTGCTTCCGCGGCTGCTGGGCGAGCTGCTGCCGCGCGACGTCCACGCACGCCTCGAGGGGCACTTTCCGCCCTCCTCTGCGGTGTGGGGGCCCTGACACCTCCTAGACACTTCCTAGACACCTCCTAGACACTTCCTAGACACCTCCTAGACACTTCCTAGACACCTCCTAGACACCTCCTCGACACCTCCTAGACACTTCCTAGACACCTCCTAGACACCTCCTCGACACCTCCTAGACACTTCCTAGACACCTCCTAGACACCTCCTCGGCGGTGCGAGGCCCTGACGCCTCCTGCGCACTTCCGGGACCACTCGCCTCCCTCCCACCGCCTCCTCCCGCCCCCCGACAGGTGCCGCTGGCCGCGGCGGCCGCCGACGAGGCGCACGGCCGCCACGACCTCGAGGTCTCCCTCGCAGCCTCGAGAGGCGGCCGGCGGGAGGCGGACGGCGGGGGGGGCGCGGGGGGCGCGGGGGGCGCGGGAGGCGCGGGAGGCGACGGGGTCGTGCCGACCGGGGAGGGCAGCGGCGGAGGAGAAGGAGGAGAGGGGCGCGGCGGCAGCGCGGGAAGCGGGGCGGGAAGCGGCTCGGGGGGCGGCAGCCGGGCCGAGGCGGAAGGGAGGGGCAGGGGCAGGGGCGAGGCCACTGGGCAGGCTGCGCTTCCTCCTCTTCCGACGCGCCAGGCCTCGCTCTTGTGAGCCAGATCAGCAGCTGCAGCATTGCTTGTTTGCCACTCCTCGCGTGAGCGACTGCGGTAGGCTTCGCGCGAGCCGTGGCGTGCACCTCCTCCGCCGGCCAGCCGCTCCAAGAGGAGAAAGGCTTCCAACGACGAGGCGCGCGGAGGAGGTGGCCGAGCTTTGCCGGAGCTTTGCCGGAGCCGTGCCGGAGCCGTGCCGTAGGTGAACGGAGAGCTGGTCGAGCGGCGGAGAGAGAGCCGCAAGCCGCGCAGGGAGCGTGGCAGGGAGCGCGGCAGGGAGGAGAGGCGGGGCGGCGGCCTCTCTTCGCGCGGCGCCGACGGCAAGCGCGCGCGCGTCTCGTCCTCCTCCGCCGCCTCCGGCCCGGCGGCAGCAGCCGCGGCAGCGCCCGAGGCGAGGAGGCGGCGGGGCGGCACCCCTCCCCCAAAGCGGCAGAGAGGCGGCGGCGGCGTCTCCCCCGGCGCCGCTCGCTCTCCAGCCGCCGCAGCCATGCCCGCCGCCGCCGCCGCCGCCGCCGCCGCCATCGCAGCTGCGCCGCTCTCGCCCGCCCGCTCGCGGCGGAGCAGTGCCGTGGCAGCCTCGCCTGCAGCGGGTGGGCGAGGCGGCCGCGCGGGCCGCGCCAGCGGCGCCGTGCCGAGGGGCCGCGGCGCCGCCGCCAAGGGCCGCCGCGCCGCCGCGCCGCCCGCCCGCGTGCGGGGCATGTCTCCGCCCGCACTCTGCCCCAACCTCGTCCTCGCCCGCGAGACGCCGCGCGGTGCGGGCCCCGTCTCTCGGGCCGCCGGGCTCTCGCCGCCCGCCTCGCGCGGCGCCGTCGGCTGCCTAGATGCGGAAAGCAAAGACCCCGCCCCCGCTCCGGGGGCCTCCGCGCGGTTCGGTGAGGTTTCGCTGTGTTCAGCACGGGTCCACGAAGACGTGGCCGCCGGAGTCGGGGCTGCGGGCCCATCTAACGGTCGTGCCCCCTCCCCCCCGCCCCCTCCCTCCCACCTTTACGCACCCACGCTGCAGGTCTGCCCCCCCTCGGCCCCGCGCGCGCCCCTCGTTGGATCGGGCTCGGGCAGCTGCACGCGCGTCCTCGAGACGCCCGCGCTGCAGCTGCGCTCCTCGTTGCCACCGGCCCCCAACCTCAGCGCCGCCGATTCCTCTTCGGCCCCGGCGGCTGCTGGCGTGGTGCGACGGCGCGTGTCTCCACGGCAGCAACCCAAGAGGAGCGCTGGCGCCCTCCTTGCACTCATGGACTGAGAAGCGCACACATGCACATGTACATGTGCATGCACATGTCATGTGACATGAACATGAACATGAGAGACGTGATGTAGTTCAACTTCGAACTTGGGGCCCGGGAGGCCGCTCGAGCGCGGACGCCGGAGGCGCGGGGGGGGTTTCTGAGATGTGAGAATTTTCTCGTCCGTCCGCGGGGGGGGGGTCTCGTCCGTCTTGATCTTCACCGTAGTATGTAGTAAACCCCATTAGCCAACCCACAACAGTGTTTATTGGCACCGCCTGCGTGGCACCTGTCACGTCCTGTCGGTCAGTCGTCAGAGACCGCTCAGCAGAGGCGCTCGCTCGCTTTCGCGTTTGCGGTTTGGCCACACAGCGGACCGATGTCAAACTTCCCTACGGTACAACGCCGCGCATTCAGGGGCGCCCCGGCGGCCAGAGATGGAGCTTGTCTCGCGCGCCTGCCGCTGCGCAACTCCTCCTGTATGAGGCCAAGCAGCGGTTCAGGCAGCCGATCGGCCTGGCCGGCGCCGAAGAGCACGCTGCAGTGCTGCGCAATCTGCTCGGGTTCGAGCTCCGCAGCCCGCTCCTCGGCACTTCGCCTTCTGCGTGGCCACAGACTGCGCAGATCCGCTGGGGCGTGCGACTGGAGGCCGCGACCCGACGCGTTCGTGCGATCTGTGGTGCGCCAGCGCAACGTGTGCCCTCCTACCGTGACGCTCTCCATGACCGCGCCGACAGCACGCGGTTGCGAAGGCCGAGTCTTTGGGCCGCCTTTCGGCCCATATTTCTTGCCCTGCCTCTGCCGCACCGTCAAGTCCCGCCCCGCAGGCTTCGAACGCTTCCGGCTGCGCACGGGCTCCAAGTCTGTGAAGCCGAGCGAAAGGCTGCTGCCCAGGATGTCCGAAAGCCCTGTTGACGAGCTCCGCCGGACAGGTGGTGGTGCTGCTGGTGCTGGTGCTGGCGATTTCTGCGGAGCATCGCGAGGCTCCGGGGCTGTTGCCTGGATTCGCGTTTGCTGGCTAAGCGCCCGTTTCCGCTCCGTCTTCAGGTTCATCCCTCGGCTGAACCCTGCGCGCTTCGCCTCGAGATACATGACAGAGACGAGGGAACGCGGCGGAAGGATAGGCTGGAAAGCGACCCACCCTGGCTTGCACGCCAAGCGGGCGAAGCCCGTTTCGACAAAAAAAGGTTGTGCGGCTTTACCGTTTTGAGCTTTTATCTTGGCAGATTACTACGACGACACATTCCACCTTGCAGATTACTACACACACAAATCCGAGGTTGCAGTTACTACCCCCTCGCTCGTCCGTCGTGCTCGTTCGTTGTTAAAAAGAAACTTGATCTCGCGTCATCCTACTCGCTGGCCAATCCGGATTGCCTAGAGGCGCCGCGATGCACGAGAGGCGTAGAAGAGAGGCTGGCGTGTCCCGCACCGCCCGGCTGGCAGTTAGGAGCAAGGAGGGCCCGCCGGTGAGACCACTGATTTGGGTGCCGACCATAAATTCTCGCCACTGGAACGCATGCTACTTACAGCGGTCTTGTACAGTGATGCCAGCACCCCCCACAGGCAGAGCTCTGCTGGGGGGGGGGGGGGGTGGGTCGGCCATGAGCTTAGGTGTGCAGGGGGGGTACCGAGCAGTGGTGCGGCCGCTCTTAGCAGCTTGGGCGCGTGGGGAGGTCCCTCGAGGTTCTTAGGAGTGTGTGGTGAGTAGTGATCTGCAAGGTGGATTCTGTGATGAGTAGTGATCTGCAAGCTGCAAGGTGGACTGTGTGGTGTGTAGTAATCTGCAAGGTGGATTGTGTGGTGTGTAGTAATCTGCAAGGTGGAGATTGTGTGGTGTGTAGTAAATCTGCAAGGTGGATTGTGTGGTGTGTAGTCATCTGCAAGGTGGGTTGTGTGGGTGTGTAGTAATCTGCAAGGTGGATTGTGTAGTAATCTGCAAGGCAATTTGATTGACCCGCACGCGTAGTAATCTGCAAGAGAAAAGCTCAAAACGTAGTAAACTGCAAATTTTCCAAGATTTTTTGCCTTACGATCTTTCTTTGGACTTTGCGCTCTCCTTTCAACATCAGAGATTTTGCCGCCCCCCCTGGCCAGCGCCCCCGGCCTGGAGCCGCGCCACCCATCTCCCCCGGGGCATACAGGCCACACAGCTCGCTCCCCCCTCCCCGCTCGCTCTCCTCGCAACTCGCACGCGTCTGACAAACTAGCTACTAGGGATCGCGGATCGGATCCCTACTCTAGAGTGCCAGTCAGCACAGTCTATCTCCAATACTGATACTCCCACACGTACGACGTACCAGAGCGCCCAGAGGGCCAGAGCCGCTGCAGCCAAGTGACGGCCATGGGCATGGCGATGTTGGGGGGGGCCCTGCAAGCTGAACCCCTGTGCCCTGAACCGCTCTCTAGTCTCTTCTCTAGTCTCTTCTCTAGTCTTTTTTGTGTCCGCAGTACAACACATACAATGGGCCACCACTACTCCACTGGCAATGCAATCAGGCACGTCCGACAAGCGAGTATGAGCACCTATAGTACATGCTTCCCCTCCCTCTACCGCTGCCCTGCGCAGACCGCAGCACCGGGCGCCTCCCAAATGAGGGGAGCGGCACCGTGTGTTGGGTCAGGAAAGGGGGTGGAGGAGAGGAACGCGGCCCCACGAGGATACACCCCCAGGCGGGTGCTGGGGGGCCCTGTGCCGGCAGGAGGCGAGCCTCCCCGCGAGCAGCAAGGGCGTAGTGTGGGGCTCGCAGCTCAGACACAAGCGAGGCGGCAGGGGCTAGCCGAGACCCGCGCCTCGGCACACGGAAGATGGACGGGAGGGGGAGGTGGTGGTGCGCAGACGGGGTGGGGGAGGGGGGGAGGGATCGCCGCTGATAGAGGGGCGCGGCGAGGCCTCTAGGAGGGTGTCGGCGGCCATATACGGGCGGCCGCCGCCCGGTCCCTCAGCCGTGGCGGGCCTGCGGGGAGGAGGAGTGAGGCGGGTGAGGAGCGGTGGGGGGAGAGGTGCGGCCGCGAGGTGCGGTGCGGGCCTGGAAGGAGGTCAGGAAGCTGACGAGCGCGGCGACCGACTCGTCGCTCACGCCGTTATAGAGCGAGGCGCGCAGCCCGCCTGTCGGGGTAGGGTTAGGGTCAGGGTCAGGGTCAGGGTCAGGGTTAGGGCAGCCCGCCTGTCGGGGCCACGGCTCACGCGCCGTCGGTGCGCTGGCCGGGGCACGCGACGTGAGTGGCGGGGTGGCCGGTGGTGGGGCGGGGCACGGGAGAGGTGGCGGTGGCGGTGTGTGTGTGCGCGTGTTTGGGGGTGGAGAGCAGCGGCGTGGGCAGGGTGGGCGGCAGCTCGCCCGCGAGGGGGTGCCCGCGGAGGTGGGTGAAGCCGGCGGCCTCGGCCTCGGCCAGAAAGGTTTGCTCGAGGGCGGCGAGCTCCTCGGGCGAGCGCGCGCCCGGGGCGAGTGTGAACGGGACCGACATGCGCGACCGCGACGACGGCTCGACGCTGTTTTGGTAGAAGCCGCGCGAGGAGTCGATGACCTCGTACAGCCAGCCGGAGCGGAGGGCGGCGCGGCGCTCCGCGGTGGCGACGCCGCCAGCCTCGCGGAGGTGCTCGAGGACGAGCCCGACCATGTAGAGGGAGAAGGTTGGCGGCGTCAGGTAGAGGTTCGGGATGGGCGAGGTTGACGCCATCGCCGAGTAGGACATCGCCGACGGGCAGAGCGGGTGCGGGGAGCCTGGGGGGGGGGGGGGGGG
>NW_005200496.1:137361-145581 GCF_000372725.1 Emiliania huxleyi CCMP1516
AGGGGTCGGTGAAGAGCTCGAGGCCTGTCCGCGGCGGGGAGGGAGGGGCCGGGGGGGTTGGGAGGAGGGTCCCCCCGGGGGGGGGGGGGAGGCTCGGGTGCGGGCGGGGGGTGTGCGCTTGCGGGCGCGTGTGCCGGAAATAGTCTCGTTGGCGCAGAGGTGGACTTACGCGTCGTGGTGGGAGTAGGCCCACTCTTGCACGGGAGGGACCTGCGGCGGGGGGGGAGGCAGCCTTCACTGTCCCATTCGCAAGAGAGGGGCCGGCGGTGTTCGAGAGGGGCCGGCGGCGGTTGGCAAGGCGCGAGGAGAGGGGCGAGGGCTGCGGGGACCGTGGAGGCTGGAGAGGGGGGGGGGAGGGGGGAGTGGAGAGGGGGGGGGAGGGGGGGGAGAGGCGGACCGAGACGTGCGGCGAGCCGCTCTCCGCCCACGGCCTCGCTCTCTTGCACGCGCCTGGAGCAGGGGGCGGCGGGTCGCGAGGGGAGGAGCGGCGAGGGATGTGGGGAGGGTGGAGCAGCGAGGAGAGGGCGCGGCCGGGAGAGAGAGGGAGAGGGGAGGGTGGAGAGGAGGGGGGGGTGGCAGTCGTGAGGGGCCCCCGCGCGCAAGACCCCTCTCCTCTCGGCTGCATTCTCCTCTCCTCTCGGCTGCATTCTCCTCTCCTCTCGGCTGCATTCTCCTCTCCTCTCGGCTGCATTCTCCTCTCCTCTCGGCTGCATTCTCCTCTCCTCTCGGCTGCATTCTCCTCTCCTCTCGGCTGCATTCTCCTCTCCTCTCGGCTGCATTCTCCTCTCCTCTCGGCTGCATTCTCCTCTCCTCCCGGCTGCGTCTCGGCTGGATCTCGGCTGGATCTCGGCTGCATCTCGGCTGCATCTCGGCTGCATCTCGGCTGCATCTCGGCTGCATCTCGGCTGCATCTCGGCTGCATCTCGGCTGCATCTCGGCTGCATCTCGGCTGCATCTCGGCTGCATCTCGGCTGCATCCATGCCTCCGCGCGAGAGGCCAGTCTGCTCGGCCGGGTCAGCGGAAGCGGCCCACGCGACCCGGGTGTACTTTGCGTGCTCGGTCGCTGCCCTCCGCGCCCAGAAGCCCGTGTCGATGTGCGACGTCGAGCGGAGCCCGCCTGGGAGAGGCGGGCCGAGCGGCCAGCGGTGAGGGAGCAAGAACCGCCGAGGTGGCACCAATCTGTCGTGAGCCGGCGACGGTGCGGGGGTGCGGAGAGGCGTGGAGGGCCGCGATCGGCGCGACCGGGCCCGGAGGCGGGTCGCGGCCGCCAGCCCCCGTCCCGACCCGCGGCACCCCTCCCCTCCGAGAGCTCCTCTGTGCCGGACGGTGGCGTGTGCTCAGAAGCGAGCTGCGCGCACCGTCGGCCGCAGGGCTGGCGAGGTTGAGGGGCACAGCGGAGAACTGGGCGTGCGCTCCGCCCTGCATGAAGAGGACGGCGTAGTTGGCAGGCACGTCGAGCGCCTCGCGCACCAGCTGCTCCACCCGCACCATCAGCCGCTGGTACGGCCCCCCTGACTCGCGGTGTGAGACCGACATGACCTGTTGAGGGGCGAGGCGAGGAGGGAGGGGGTGGGTCGGGGGAGGGAGGGGGGGGGGGGGGGGGGCTGGGTGGAAAGGAAGAGGCCAGGTGACTCTTGGGCACGGAGGGCCAAGGGGGCCGCTCGGCCCCCGACAAAAACCCAGGGGAGGGAGGAAATTCAACAGGGGGGGGTTTCATCAGCGCTCACCGAAATGCCGGGGGCCTCTGGCCAGGAAAGGAGCTTGGAATGGGCTCCCTCCATCACCGCGGGGGGAAGGGGCCCCGGCCCCGAGCTGAAATTATGGACCACTGGCCCCAGCTTCAGATCCGGCAGATCCGCCCTCCTCGCGGCTGGCCGCAGCGCCGGCAAATCGAGCTCCCACACGCTGGGCTGGGCTGCCTGCGCGGCGGCCATGGACGATGCCCGCGAACGCGAGATCTGACCCACGGCTGCTCCCCGCAGCGAGCGAGTCAGCATTGCTTTGCCGTTAGCGCCTGAATTACGCGCTTCCCTGGCAGGTGCGCTGTTCGGCCGGTGGCAGATGCAGCTTGGGGGTGTGATGCTAGGTGTGATGAATGGAACTCGGTCGCCGGTCGCCGCAACTTCGAAATAATGCGTAAGGCTACCAGCCGCGCACAGCGCCGCGGACACGTGGGGTTCAATCAAAACAAAGGAAGCTGGGCTTGTTCTCATCCGAGCTACTCGATGCCGCACAAAGAAAGGTCCTTGCTTCTTCTCATAATCGCGCTGCCACACCTCGAACGAGCCCGCGTCTTGGCGTGTCTGCAGAAGTCACAAGCAATGAGACGCAGCACCCTCCCTCCTCCTGTCGCTCCTCGTCGCCTTCGCCGGACGCTCAGCAGCTACGACGAGGTGCGACAGCACGCCTGCCGCCGCCGCCGCCGCGTTCTGCGCTGGCAAACCCTCTCCTCTGCAGACCTCTCCTCCACTGATCCATCAACGAGACACCGACACCGCTCTGCCTTTTCACCGCCGACCCTCCTGCGTCCTGGCCGCCGCGTCGCAGATGGCGCAGGCGCAGATGATGTACAGGCAACTGCAGGAGCAGTTGGCGCTGGCGGCGCAGGCGTAGCGCAGCGCGCGAGCGCGCGGGTGGGAACGGGCAGGAAGAGTGCAGGCAGCAGCCTGTCGAGGACGCAGCAGAGAAGACTGTGGCGTTTCCAGCTCTATTGCAATAGCAAGCCGCGATCGCCGTGGACTACTGCCCGGGGTGCTCGGGTAGCGCACCGCAGGGCACTCCCTGCGCCCACACGTGCTCGGCGAAATATTCGGCCATGTCTTTCAGATAATTCATAACCGTCCACGACGAAAAGTTCGTAAAAGCTACATACACTGAAAATTCGAGTCGCAAGCGCGGGCCCATGTTTGCGCGACAGGCACTGGGCTCCAGCAGCCAACCAACACGGCTGGCATGAAAAAGAAAAAATGAACTTCATAAATTACCAAACATTTCGAGCAGAGCAATTCCCTGCCCGACGACCGCCGAACAGCCATATGATTCACGCGCGCTACACTGCGTGTGTGGTTGCGCCCGGCCTTGTCGTCGCCTCCGAGGTCAGCGTCGAGAACGAGTGGCAGGAGAAGGCGATTCTGACCGCCACGCTCATGGCTATCGGCGCGGGCATCTACGCGGTGCGGACATGCGCTGTGCCTGCCTTGCTTAGCAGGGTGCGCGTTTCGGGGTGGTGAGTCGCCCACCACTCGCAGCCATCGTTCACAGGTGGGCAAGCCGCTGTGGCTGGAGCTGATGGCGAGCAGAGAGGCACCGGCGGACAGAGGCACCATTGAGGAGGCGCGAATTGCAAACGCATGGCTCAAGGAAAAGCAAGAACGGAATGGCGCCAATTCGCATTCGCCGAAGAGCGATGCGGCCAAGACGGAGTCATCTGTGGCGGTGGCAGCAGCACCGGCGTCAGCGATGCCCCTCGTATGGCAAGAGGTGGAGCGGAACCGTTTGGCCTGCCGGGCGGTCCTCGAGGAGGAGGAGCAGCTGCGGAAAAAGCTGCAGGCGGCGGCGGGCGACGAGAGGCGGCGGCTCCTGGAGGAGCAAAAGGAGGTGCAGTCCAAGCTCGCAAGTCTCAAGCAGACGGTCGCGCAGGTATGCTGGGGCTGCGGCGCTTCGGGGGACGGGTACCAAGCGTGCTCCAAGTGCGTTGAGGCGGAGCCATACATGCCACCCTGCCGATTTTGCACGACGGGTTGCTTCACGACTGCCTGGCCGCAGCACAAGAAATGGCATGCAGCCACCGCGCGTGCGCGCGAGGCCAAGGAGCGCGAGACGGTCGCGGCGGCGGTGCAGGCGGTCGAGTCGAGCAGCGGGCGCATCTCTGTGCCCGTCAAGCGGCAGACGCGGAAGAAGAAGAGCAAACTTGGCGAGGAGCCGACTCCGCCTTCAGCCGACGACCCGTCCGAGCAGCTCGAGCGCGTCGAGAAGCAGCAGGCTCTGCACACAGTGTGTCTGCTGAGACACTGCCTTCACAGAGCCTGCTGAGACACTGCCAAGACACTGGATTGATCCTGTGTGACTGTCCCGTTGTAGACGGGTCGAGAGCGCTCTCGACTGGCCAAGGCCTTCCTCCAGACGAGCAACGAGCTGGAGGCGGAGAACAAGAAGCGCGGATTGACGATGTGGGCGTCGCGCGCCGACTTTGGCAAGCTGCTAGTGCAGATCGACGACCTCCTCGGACAAGCGCAAACCGCGGAGGAGGTCGACGCGCTTTTCGACGCGTCGGCCGTCGGTGGGAAGGTGGACCGCTCCTCTCATTCCTCGCGCACGCCGCATGCGCCTAGTCTCCGACTCTGCTCCAAATCTACCAATCTCAGGTGGACCTCAAGGACTTTCTCGCGCGGCCGAGCACACTCGACTGGTTCCTGGAGCCACAGTCGCGGCGCGCCAAGCTTAGCCGGCTGAAGAACAACGATGGTGATGATCTCCCTCAGCGCGTAGCACCTCCAGTTGTACTCGATCTCGACCTGGACTGAAGGATTGTGGGCCTCGGCCCCAGCCATAGGCTGCACAGCCCGTCCTGATAGGGTCCGGGGCGCAGGGGGGAGAATGGAGCACGGTAGCTTGCCGGGGTGCGTGTGCCGGTGTGCGACACTGCTTGCCGGGATGCGTGGCGACTCACGGCGAGCGCTGGAGCGCATGCTACAGCATAACGTGATAGCTCCCCACAACCACACGCTAGTAGACCATCATCCCCGATCCGTCCTTCCGTGGCCGCAGCCGCCCCAAATTCAAAACACCGGGCGCGCGGGGGGGTTAATGTTAATTAATGACGGCTCTCTCCACCACTAAGACTAACACCCTGTGTCCCAATTGAGAGAACCGCCCCGTCCGCGGTTCTAAGACTAAGTGGTTGAGAAGTGAGAACGGAGAAGGCAGAAGAAGCTGATACATCACGTTTACTCCATCACGGCAGGGAGCGGCTCAGCAGCCGGCCTCCTCACGCATGCACGCGAGCATCGTCTCGAACTTGTGGGCCGGCGAGTGGGGGGATGAGACGCCGCTCGCCTGTGTGGACACAATATAACGAGGGGGGAATCTGGAGCGTCGACTGGTTGCATGAGGTGGAGAGAGGGCCGGGGGACGGCATGAGCCGAGATTACAAGGCACGCACCGCTGCCCCACGGAGAGGAGCGCTGGCGCAGCTGCTGACGGCGCTGCTGCCCCCCTCGGAGTCCTTAGTCACGCCCTCCCAACCCTCCTGCACATAAGCATCATGAGAGACAGCCCCGTCATAAGCATCATGAGAGACAGCCCCCGCATCTCTCTCTTGGGCTCACGCGCCTCCTCGGCCGCCGAGGCGGTACGCCGCGCCAGCAGCGTGCTCACCTGTTGTGACAACCGCCACACCCGGCCGGGCCCGCGTGTGAATGCGACAGCACAGGTCACACACCCCCCCTCGCGAGCAGCGGCGCTCGCCTCGCTCTCGCAGTCGCCGGCCACACCTCCGCCTCTGCCCTGCAGCGCAGATGCGCCCCCCCGGCACTGCCAGCGCCCTCCCTTCCCGTCGAGAGCGCCCCCGCTCCTACCCTCGCCCGCGCCCATTGCAACACCAGTCTGGTCGGCTGCTGCGCGCCGCAGCGCGCCGCCGCCGCCGCGTGCTCGCCGCTTGACCAGCAGTGCGGCGCCTAGAGACCGCAGCCCGCAGAGTCGGTCTCGCGACGCTCTGATACGTGCAACCTGGAGCCGGTGCACGGGCGCCCGCGGCGATGGCGGCGGCGGCGGCGGCAGCGGCGGCGGCTGTCGTGGGCTCGATGGCGGCAGCGGAAGGCGGAGGAGGAGCTGGTGCGCTGAGGGGCACGAAGCGCAGAGACTCGTCGTCCTCCTCGCCCTCGTCGCCCTCCTCGTCGCCCTCGTCGCCCTCCTCGTCGCCCTCGTCGCCCTCGTATCGGGAGCCTCGCCACGGCTCGTACTCGACCTCCTCGTCCTCCTCGCCCTCCTCGCCCTCCTCGTCCTCCTCGCCCTCCTCGCCCTCCTCGCCCTCCTCGCCCTCCTCGCCCTCCTCGCCCTCCTCGCCCTCCTCGCCCTCCTCGTCGGCATAAAAATAGCGGTAGCCTCGGCGCGGAGGGCGAGGAGGGAGCGGCAGCGACGGCAGAGGCGGCGGCGGTGAGGGCATGGGCGGCGGCGGCGGCGGTGGCGACGGCCACGGCGGCTGAGGCGGGAGTCCGGGCGGCGGCGGCGGGGGGGCTGGGGGCGGCGGCGGAGGGGGCGGGTCGCAGTAGCACTGCAGCCGCATACAGCATGCGTCCTGCACCCAGCCATCGGCAGCGAACTCGCACCAGCGCGGCGGGCCGTGAAAGATGCCAGACATCCACACACACGAGTAGCATTGCAGGCTGCCTGCCATGGGCAGGCGCGGGATGGCCCCGATGAAGGCCGCTGGCGTGGTTCCGCACGGCGAGGTGCAGTCCAGAGCGGCGTGGCACGTTGCGGCCAGCAGAGGCGGCGGCGACGGTGAGCAAAATACCGATGCTGACATCACGCGGTCATCACACGGCGGTGGAGCCGGCGGCGGCGGTGAGGGCGCAGGCGGCGGCGGTGGCGCGGGCGAGGGTGGCGGCGGCGGCGGCCAGGGCGTTGACATATACACAGCGGTGAGACGCCAGGGAAGCTAAAAAAATGAAAAAGATTTACGATTTTCCGCACACTTCCCCATCCCGGGAGCGCGATTGATTTTCAGCCGCCAGCCCTACAGACCGCTCGTCTAGCCGATCAGCCTTGAGCGAGCGGTCTCTAGCCGTTGGAATGGCCGAGTTTGGGATGGACGAGCTCGCCTTCTCGCGTCGATCCCACGCCCGTGCGTAAGGGCGTCTACGCCCTTACCGTGCGGTTACGCGTGCACACAAAACAAAAGAGACCCGTGCAGGAGCGAGCGCGAAGAAGAAAAATCGAAAGACGCGGACTCTCCCACTCACGGCGGCACGAATTTGGGCAATATGTTGGGCAAACACACGCACATGCACATGCACATGCACAGTGCATGTATGCGCTGATATATGATACACATTGCGACGGCGACCTATGCGCTATGGGGTGCAGCTGCAGGTCCGCGAGGGACCTCTGACGCAATGACGTCCGACACTCACACCGGGGGCGACGTCGCGCGGGAGGAGCCGCGGCCCCTCTTCGCGGGCCGCTCGTCGCTGCCCGGGCTACCGCGGCCGATCACGTCAACGTGGCCGGCAAACAACTGGTCGATTGGCAGGCCATCGAGAGGCAAGCCGGCGAAGATGTCGTGCCGCTGCTCGACTACCTCCCTGACCCTCTTCGCGTCCATGGTCACGCGCCCCCCCTCGTCGACCTTCTCGAGCATGCGTGTCTGAAATGTGGGGAGGAGGTGCTCACACACAGAAATGAGGAGGAGGGAGGGGGGGCGGGGGGGGCGGGGGGGGGGGCCTCAAACTCGTTTACGGGGAGAAGCAGAAAGTCGAACTGACTGCCGTTCCCGATGGCTTCCTTGAGGTCCCGGTATTTAAGCGACGTCCTGTGGGGGTGGACTTTGGGGCCGAATGAATAGGGCGAGACCAGGTCAAGATGTTCTCCGCTGGTGCGGTGTCGAGGGGCCGGGTGTCCCCTGCATCTCCACATCCCGAGTGCAGCAGGAGTCCCACTACGCGCGTAGTATCCATGGGGAAAGGAGCCAGGACCCGTGCGTGAGTGATCGGCCATGTTGGGACGCACCCTTCCCGCTTCCCCACCCGCCGCCCCGTGGTTTGCAGAGAGCGAGCGGGGGCCAGAGTAGCGGTTGAGTGGGAAAGAGGGGTGCTAGCAGGGCTACGGCGTGGGTCGGCCTCTTCTCCCTCTCGGCGTTCTGGTACGAGAGCTTTGTCAGCCAGCGGATAAAGATCTCGCCCATCCCAGCAAGTCCGGCCGGCACACCCGCTCCGATGTACTGTGTGCGCGGCGGGGCCAAAGGGGCAGTCAGTAGCAGTGGCGGCGGGCGGTGAGGGTGCGTCGTATGCTTAACGTATGAGAGGGCGGGGCTGAGAGGAGGCGGGGTGGGATCTGGACAGCCCTCACCAGCGGCGTATCGCAGGAGTGCTTGGAGATGATCGTCTTCACCTTGGCCAGAGGTAGCTTATGGCCGGGCAGATGCTGGCTGAGGCGCCCGCGGATGAATGCGTCGGCCTGCGCCTTGACTTCCTGCGCGGTTAGGTCGGGAGGGGGGGGGG
>NW_005200496.1:145681-227381 GCF_000372725.1 Emiliania huxleyi CCMP1516
GGGCCCCAAGGAATTGTGTGAGGTTTTAGATAAGCCGAACGGGAGTGCCTTTAAAGGAGAGCTGACATAGATCTGTTTTCCCCCTCCAGCCTGGGTGAATTTTCTGGAGGAAGATGGTGGGCGAACCCCCCAGGAAAAAATAGGTTGCCACGACGCCTTAGCTTCTGAGGATTTTAGTTTCATGGCGTGGGGGGGGGGGGGCAGTTCCTTTCTGATCCCAGGCTGAGCGATTTGAAGAGCAGGCACCTACCGCGTCTTTTCGAAGAAGTCATTCTTCTGCAAAAAGGGGGGGGGGGGTGTGGAAGCGAGGAGGGGCGCACGCAGGGAGAACAGCAGGGGCGGGTGACAGCGCGCCTCCTTGTCGTGGGGCGTGTCGCGCCGCGGACGCAAAGTCGGCGGGCTCTGCTCGAGGCAGTGCTGGATGCCGAGCTGCTGCAGAGCCGACTGCGACTCGGCCGCTGCATTGGCAAACCCATTGGGCTCGACGGAACCTTCGCTAGAGCTGTCCGGCAGGCCCGTGAAGTCGAGATCGAGCAGCATCTGTCGCGTGTCTGACGGGTCCATGAGGTCTCCAGGTGGTGGATGCGCTGGGTGGTTGAGAAGTCCCGCGAGGTCCGAGAGCCCCCACAACGCGATACAATCCATTGCGGCGTTGGCCTGAGCCACGCCTGGGCCTGAGCCTGGGATTGCGGCAGGGAGCATCGAGCCTGCGGGGCGGTGGTTATAAGCCGTGCACCAAAATGCGGTCAGCCCGACGCGCCCTACAGTTAGGGCCACCCCTTTCCCGTTCTTCTCATTAGTTCGCTTCCCACAAACATCCCCGCACCCCCTTTCCGCCCCCTGGGAGACGGAGGGAGATCCTATCCGATTTATCCGAGATCGGCGAAGGGGTCATTACCCCCTCTCGCACCCCCGCGAGATCCGAGGAGAATCAATGTGAATGACTATTGATGAATGAATGAAGGAAGAAGGAAGGATGAGGAAAGGGACTTTTTACTTTCATGAGTGAGCGAGACCCTCCCTGGACAGACCCCGAGTTTGTCGTTCGTCGTCCCGTGCGCGCACGGGGCGTGCGACAGCCCAGCCGGCTGTTTGTGACTGTGCGTCGCTCCACCTCCAGACCACTCGCACCCCACTCCTTCCTGCCCGTGAATCACTGCCAGAGTGTGAGTGAGTGTGTGACCGCCCTCTCCGCCCTCCAATACCAATTGAATTCGCTTACTTCACCCACCCCTACCTACGCCCTACCTAGAGAGAGATTTTAGAAAACCAACAAGAAATCACGACTCTCACAGTGATTTGGGCTCGGCAGCTTGGCCCTCAGCCGAAGCTGGGTTCCGGCTCCTACCCGGATAGGGGGTCTGTTGACCACGACTCGCGCCAAAACGCCCTACCTACCTATCTATCCCCAGGCCGCGCAGCGAAGCGAAAAAAGACGAAAACAGGGGGTACCTACCTGTTGCAGGGCCCTCTGGGGCGGTCAAAGCCGGACCTACCTACCTACCTACCTACCCTATGCATAGGGTGTCACCGTGGTCAACAGACCCCCTATCCGGGTAGGAGCCGGAACCCTGGGGCCGGTCCCGTAGCCGAGAGAGAGCCCGCGCCGATGAGTTCGACGCGGTCGGGGGGGGCTGCGGAGAGGCCAGCGAGGTGGCGATTCCTACCTACGTTAGCGGCTGGTGTCCAGCCTCACTGGTCGGACCGTTGTGCCCGTTCTTTTGACTTCACCGTCCACTCATACGGTTCGTACACTCCAGGAGGTCATGCTCGAGGAGGTCCAAAAGCTCGAGCGGCCGTATAGCTCATTATTTCGCCGAGAGAGAAACAATGAACTGTGACATCTCGAATTCTCGTGATATGCTGTTTAGTGTACACGATTGATGTAAATAAATAAATAAAAACGGACACCTCTACTGTGAGATGGGTAAAAAGGAACAGGTCCCCGCCCTTGATGTAAAAGAGTGAGGGCGAAGTGATTTCGTCAGGGTACCTCTCCTTCTTTCTACATATATCATCCTTTCTACGTACCATAGTCCTTAGATGCTCCGCCAAAGTCTATGTATCGGGTACCAGACCACCTTTAATTAATGCGCGCTTCTGGATTTTGTTTCTTTCGATCGCCGCCGCCGCGTTCGCGCTTTCAGTGGACTTTTTTACTGTCCCGGGTGCATCTCAACTAGCCGCTTTGGAATGCGCCGGGCTCTCATGAAGCAGCAGCACTCACACGCAGACGCGCAGAGCGAGACGAGGGAGGGAGCAGGACTTTGCGGAGATCAGCAGGAGGATGTACGAAGAGATTAGGAGTAGCAGGGACCCGAGGGACCATGTGGAAGACGGCTAGTGCTAGTCCCCCACCGGGAGGACGACCCCGGCTAGTCGCCGACCACACCCACAAAGAACCCTGCACAAAAAGATCGCAAGGGCGGGGACCTGTTCCTTTTACCCATCTCACAGTAGAGAGGTGTCCGTTTTTATTTATTTATTTATTTACACGCAGACTGCGCTCTTCTGCGGCAGCGGCTGCCCGAGGATATTCGGGGCACCGATAATGGCACGGGAGCGGCCCTCGTAAGGTCGAGTCTTGGCATAGTACACCTGGACCGATTAGGGTGGGGTGGGCTGGATCTGGGAGGGTGAGCGCCCGCAAGGGAGGTGATGGAGCGCGCGCCTGAGCCTCGAATCGGCCATTGTCGGACACGTTCCCTCCTGCGGCCTCCTGCGAGAAGAGCTCGTCGAGGATCTTCGCCTTGATGCCGTGCGTAGATGGCTGCGGCTTGCGCGAAGCCAGAGCCCCAACTGAGAGCCCAAGCTCGCCGGGCTGGAAGCCGTTGGTGCCCTGGGCAAAGAAACGGCCCGTCGATGTGAGCTGAGGGTCACCACGCTGAACACCGGCGTCATTTTGCATCGCAGTTGGCCTATTTCGGGCGTGCTCCTGAGGGCGGGCGGGCGGGATGGCCGAGGGAGAGGAAGGTCTATGTCGTCTAGCTCACCGATAGCCCGTGTAACCTGGGATCTCACGCGGGTACTGGTGAAGTCCAGATAGCTGCCAGCTGCCATTGTCGCGCGGCATCTCCATCTTAGCTTGCGCTGTGGCACGCTCGCTGAACGCGGTCGCGGGAATGAAGCCCGTGTAGCCTGGTGGGTGGCAGGTGCCTTTGTGCGTGCCTGTAGGCCCTTCTGGCTTCCCCCCAAAGGCCGAGCGATACGAGGTGGACCACTCCGGCGGCAGAAGCCGTGGATCTGCCGTCGGAGAGCCAGTCCAGTGCTGGGCCGGGCGGCGGACACCGCGGCCGCCGAACCGAGGAGCAGACCCTCGCAGCACCTGCGCCGACTTTGCTCGCTGCTCCGTCTCGTAGAAGGGGTTGACTCCGCCGTCAACCGCCACCGTGGATGGTCGCAGCTGTCCAAGCGCGGTCACATTCGATGGGAGCATTCGCTCACGAGCGGTGTCACAGAAGGAGTCGCGGAAGGTGCTCTCGCCGTGGAACGGCCGCTTGCCTGGATGTCAATCAGGGGCAGTTTCATCTTTACCGCGAGCAACCGCATTACCGTTCCGGGAGCAACGCCGTGTGTTTATCACCTCGTAGCATCTACCTCTCCGTACGATTCTCTTCGGGTCGGCGGACGAAGGGCGGGTCACCGATGGCTCGCTGAGCATGCAGATCCCAAGGACCGCTCGGCCTGGTAGCGTACGCAAACTCCTCCGGCGAGAGAGAGAAGTCGGTGCGGTGGGTCGAGTACTTCTCCTCGGCAGGGTGCTCGGTCATGCTCTGCCCTGCACAGCGGGAGATCAACGGCGCCCTCTCCATTGCGCCTGCCTTGATCGGAATCGAGAGGCACTCCTCAGCAGGAGTGAACCCGGTGTGGCCTGGCACGCCCACTCCCATGCGGTACGTGAGCATCGATTTGTTGCCAGCAGAGTTGCCATTGTGCCATGTGTCGCCCAGCGGTGGGACGCCGAGCATGGACATTCGAGCGAGCGAGGCTGCGAAAGTCAGTCCGACGACATGTGTGGGGCGTAACCGTCCCCGCTTCCGCTTAGAAAAGAAGTTTATGATCGCGCAACGGCACTCCAAGTGCTCCAAGTGCTCCAACAGAGCTCCCTCGCCCGACACTGGGCACGGGACTAAGAAAAATCGGTGGCGCGGGCTTTCGCTCAGAAGTTGGCATCTTGTCCGTTTTCGAGCTTGAATAGCAGCTTGTTGGACTGTCGTCGTGGTCTGTCCGTTCTGGACTGTCGGGAGTCCGTGCGTGACCTTGGGGCCCCATGGTTGTGCTTGAGTGCTTGTGTGTGTGTGAAGTAGTCTCCCCCCATGATCCCCAGGGCCTCCACGCCTCCAGGGCTCGCACCTCAACCTCTCAGCTCTCACAGACCAGCGCACAGCGCCATAGGACGTATTTTCTTCTCAATAACAAGGCTGTGAAGCAGCGCCAAATCGCACCTCAACCTCTCAGCGAAGAGGTCGCGACTCGCGAGTGGTGTGCGACGCTGCGGCTTGGCGTTTTCTTTTTCAGTGTATGTAGCTCTTACGAACATACCCGTACGTAGGTGAACTGCTGACAGTTGGAAAGTGAGCCGGTGTGTGTGCCAGTCCGCGCCAGTCTGCGCCCTTGTCGTGCCAGTGTGCTGTGAGAGAGGTTTGCCGCGCGGAATTCTTTTTGGAAAAGTGGCTTAGTAGAAGGAGGCAGAGCCGGCGCGGAGTCCATCGGTAGCGGTTATTCTCCTCTCTCTCTTCAACGATCCCGAGCCTGTTTTTGTCGTCGAAGCAATGGAGGGCGAATACAATGGCCACGTCAAGGAAGGAAAGATGCATGGGGTAGGGGTGTGCGTCTACACGGACGGCTCGCGCTATCAGGTTGTCGGCGGGCACGTCCCCACAGTCGCCCGCACGCCCTGATACGTCCTGCTACTTCCCCCAGGGCGACTGGAAGGCTGGCCTCAAGAATGGGCGCGGCACTCATTCTTTTGCCAGTGGCGACCAGTTTGAGGGCGAGTGGGAGAACGGGTGCCGGATGGAGGGACTGCGCCGCAGCACACATACAAACACATGCACACACGTGTGTATGCACAGATATGCGCGCATCCAAGCCCGTTCGCCCGCCGCCAGTATAAGGCCGCCAGCACCGCCGCTGGCCCTCGTGCAGGTGGATGCACGGTCTCGGGGTTTACACTTGGAAGATCGGCGACAAGTACATTGGCGAGGCGCCTTTGCATCCCAGTCATAGTTCACGTGCGGGAGTGGCACGCGCATGTTTCGAACTCCACGCGCGCCACCGCACCGGCCCTCTGCAGGTGAGCTATGGCAGGATTCACGGCTTCGGAACCTACACGTGGCGAACGAATTCAAAGTACGTCGGCTGCTGGAAGGAGGGCAAGATGCACGGCCACGGCGTAAAGACGGACCCGCATGGCAACCTGTGCGCCTCCGCCCTGCGCCTCCACCCTGCGCCTCCGCCCTGCGCCTCCGCCTTGCGCCACTCCACGCCGCTGCACGGGCTGCACGCGCCGCTGCACCGGCTGCACGCGACATGCCCTCGTCCAGGACCGCCCCCCGCCCCTGTGTCAGGTTTGAGGGCGAGTGGAGGGAGGGCAAGCCCATCATCAAGGACAAGGCCAACCAGTCGCCCGACTTCCTGGCGTGGCTCAACGACTCCGTGGGTGCGGTGGCGGGTCCGCGGCGCAACAAGGCGCGATGCCCCAGCCGCCTGCCCCGGCAGCCCTGCGCGCCCACCCTCCCTCTGCTACCACCCCTTGATGCGCCCGACCCCCACCCGGGCACCTCTGATGGCTGATGCGCCCCCACCCGGGCAGGAGTACGCCTCGGTATCGCAGCACGACGATGATTAGCCAGTCACGGCGAGTGACAGGGCGCCCCCTGCCGGCGTCTCCAGCTGCGCCCCGTGCGGCAGACTACGCGCTCTACGCACGATTGTGCCTCTCTCGTACCCAAAAAAATGCGTATACTTTGTGTGGGAAAGTTGTGGCCTTCTTCCGTGTGCGAGAGATGGTCGTTTTTCATGCAGCGCGATGTCGTCCCGTGCCGCGGCTGTGTGCGCCTCCGCCGCCGCGGCGCGGCCTGTGGGCGGTGCACAACCGCGCAAGACCGCAAGCCGCGCCTCAACATTGGCATTGCGGTTTGCGCCCCCGGGCCAATGGCAATGCGCAAAATGGCGCAATCGAATGCCAATGGCCAAGCGCCCCACCGAGCACCGTCCGCGTCTCGCAAAAACGGTTAGGGAAAAGCTGCAAAGCGCAATCGCGCTATCGCGGGCCCTTAGCCCTTTCTTTTCACCGATCTCTGGGGCCCCGAGTGAATTGCACTGGAGTGAAGGGTCCGAGGCTTGCCCACAGGTGCGACGTCACGGTGCAGACCCCCCTACGGGTAGGATCCGGAACCCAGCACCAAAGATGATTGAGGCCGGCATGCTCTGCAAGCTGAGCGGCCTCGTGGCGTGGCCGCTGCTGAACGGGCTCACCGGCCGGGCGATCCAGTTCAAACGTGGGCGGTGGGAGGTCGAGCTACTGACGCCACGCCCCGAAGGCGGAGACCAAATTGTCCGCGTCAAGCCGGAGAACATGATCGCAACCTCTGCAACCGGCGGAGGCGGTGGCGGGGCCGCGGCCCCGCCCGCGTTCAGCTCGCCGGCGACGACGCTGTCGGCAAGCGCGGCGCAGCACAGCCTGGGCCTCGCCTCTCCGCCTGTGCAACTGCAGCTGTCGGCAGCAGACGCGGGCGTTTCTGTTTGTCAAATCATGATGTTCTGATAGGCCTTCTCGGTCAAGGAGTTTGCGCCGGCGCCGGCGCCGGCGTCCAAGCGGCCGCGGGAGGAGGAGGAGGAGGAGGTGAGGTTTTGACGCATCGCAACACACATATGCTGTCTTCACACAGTTGATGCGTGATGGTACGCAGGCGGAGAAGGAGCACTCCGAGAAAAAGGTCGCCGAGAAGGAGGCCCTGCGCGCAGAGCTGCAGGCGAGCGGGGCTGGCAACGTCTTCCCCGAGTGGGGGCAAGCGCACCTCCATCTCGGCCAAGGGCGCGTCAGCGACGACCTCGACGACCCGAGAAACGCGGCCTACGTGTTTGGCAAGAGCTGGGAGATCGCCGGAAAGACGTGGCTCGAGGCGTGCAGCGTAGAGCGTGCACTCGCGTGAATGCATACAGCGTGCAACCCTGTCCCCTCCCCGCTCGCAGGTCGCCAAGCGCGGCAAGCACGGCGAGCGCGGCCTCAACGCGATGTTTGCGGACGTCGCGAAGACGTTTGGCAAGCGCACGCAGCCCAAGATTTACGAGTTTCAGGCGTGGTGGCGGCGGGTCGTCGCGTTCGAGGAGACGTACGGGTGCCGGTTCATGGTGGCGTGAGGGCGCGTGCGCTCCGCGCCAGAGCGCAGCCGAGCGCTGCAATCTTTCCCTTCGGGCCGCCCGCCAGCGGTATGTATCTAGATACGTGCGTGGTACGTTGTGCGGGCGCCTCGCGCGGTACAGTCGTGACTCTTTGATTCTCGGTACGAAACACGACAAGACACACGACAAGCGTGCCTCTGACCAACATGCGTTGGCAGCCGGCCAAGGCGACGCGCGCGCGAGGCGCACGCGCTCGCATAATCGTGGGCTCGACAGTGGGCGAGCAGGCACCTCGAATCCTCGATACACCAGGTGGGGAAAAAGTAATATATCTTTACTTCCAACACCCGGACGTTCCCAGGGTGATGGAAGGTTCGACGCACCCCCGGACTGGGCAGAGAGGTCCCAGGGCACGCTCCTGGGCTGTCCACCCCGCCCCCACTTGCCCTGACTGCACAGCCGATAGCGTGCCCCGACGAACGGCGACACATAGCGGGGGACACTGTGCGCCGGGGGGTATGCCTAACTGTGGTGCTTTGTGTGGGTCGCGTTCCCTTGGTAGCTGTGTGGCTGAAGCCCTCATGCCGCTGGCTTGCCCCTTCCAGCGGCTGGCCCCTCGAGACTTGGCGGTAGGAGGGGGAGAGGGAGGCCCGGTGGGAGGAGAGGGAGAGGGAGGCCCGGTGGGAGGGGAGGGAGAGGAGGCCGCCTTGGGCTCTTCTCCTCCCCCCTCCCTGGGCTCTTCTCCTCTCCCCTCCCTGGGCTCTTCTCCCCAGCTGCCTGGTACTCTCGGCCTGATTACCGGAGCGTCTGCTGGGGAGCAGACGCTGGGGGGACACTCTCGCCCGGAGGCGGTACACCAGGTGGGGAAGCTTACTTGCCCAACTTTTTGTGTCACGATTTGGGCGCAGGCGATGTTGATAGACGCGCCACAGCTCTCGTGTGAATTTCGTTGGCAGCCCACCCTCTGCAAAGCCGTGACCGATGAGCATGTGCACATCTGGCACCAGCATGGTCCAGTGATCGTGCGGTCCTCTCGACGAGGTGAGGATGGGAAGGCCGAGATGTCGGTACAAATCGGGGTGCGGGCATGTCGAGGCGTCAGACAGCTCGAGGAAGAAGGCAAACGGACGATCGAACATCGAGGCGTTGCGCTTCAGCCCGAGAACGTGGGTGAAGAAATTTACAAAGACTTGGCTGCGGCGCCTGCGATCGCTGTGGGAAGCATTTTGGACCTCAAGCTCCTCTAGTGAGTCCGAGGAGTCGGCTCGGAAGGCGTTGCCGTCCCAGACAAGCTTGAGCAGGTTGTAGGAGTAGCCCGAGTGCGCTGCGGACCAGCCCGTCTGCTGCAAAAAGGAGCGGAACTGCGTGGCTGTCGTGTCTGGATGCAGCGCTGCGGCAGCGGCTGGCGCACTCTTTCGCAGCCGGCCCGCGATCTCGAGGAGAAAGCCCGACGCCGAGACCGCTCCATGCGTGGCCTCGGCGCAGCGCGCTGCCGCGCTTGCCATCGTCTCCGTCGCTTCGGCGGGCACTGCGTTGCGTTTTTTCTCGAACCAATTCTCGAGCGGCGAGAAGCCGACCGCCTTCCGCCCGTCCGGAGTGCCGGAGGTCCGATGCCCTCACTACTCGCTCTCCGACCCGACGGTCACCACCGGCTGCTCCCGCTGCCTTCCGTCTTGGGCTGGCCCACGCGGCTTTGGGCGCGCCGACTCAGCCCTCTCGTTCGCTGCCCTGGCGCGGCACTGCAACAAGGAGGCGGGCTCGCACGTGCCGGGCGAGGATCTCTTTGAGTCGGACTGGTACGACATGGGCGTGGCTCGGTGCCCTGTTCCTAACTGCGGCAAGTGGTACGCGACCGTGGGCAGCAAGTGCGGGCTCTACCAGCACCTCGTCAAGTGCGACCCAAAGTACCGCGGCGAGACAGGCGACCAGCGGTGGCAGGGCGGGAGGGAGGGGTTCATGCGGCATCTTCAGCAGCAGGCCGAGGTCGGCTCCCCCGCCCACTACTTCCGCACTGTCTGCTATGGCGCGCGCAAGGAGCGAACGCCGGACCGCATGCGGGGCAGGCACACGGATTGGCTGGCTGCGGTCGCAAAGGTGAGGGCCAAGAGGGCAGCGGGCGACGACGGGAGCTCCGCCGCCACCAGCGCCGAAGCACGCCGCGCCAAGGTCTCGTCCGACGCAGCGCGCAAGGCGGCGTTCCACGCCCGCGGCTCGCAATACTTCATCTCGAGCCCCGGCGTCAGATACTCCTACGAGTGGCTCCGCCCCTGGGCCAACCACCCACGCCTTCTCGCGCAGCTGGACACTGTCCGTCGCCGCCGCCCACCGAAGAGAGCGCGTCGGGAGTACTACGGCATGCCCTACCACGGCGCCACGCTCCTGCGCGATCACATCAAGATCAACACCCCGGACGCGGGGCTCTACGTCGCCTTCCAGATCCTATCCAAGATGGTAACCATCAATCATCTCCGCGAGGGCGGTAAGGAGCGGACCAAGTCGGAGATGCTCGGGCGCGTCCGGATGGTCATGACAGGCGGCCTGGAGCAGCTGGTCGCCGAGATGGTGCGAGAGGCTTCCGACGCCGCCGCTGCCAAGCGGGAGAGGGAGGCGGCGGCGCGTGCCTCCGAGCTCGGAGCGCCAGGGTGGCAGCGGGGCGGCTGCGGACGCTGCTGCAGCCATGAGGCGGGGAGCGCACGCTCCGTCCGGGGGGGGGAGGAGGCAGAGGCGGAGGCGGGCGAGGAAGAGGGAGAGGGGGCGAGCGAGTCGAGCCGCGACGAGCGTCTCCTCGCCACCGTCCTCGGCCTCGCCGGAGCAGGCTACCTCTCCAAGGCCTGCGCCCGCTTCTCGACCAACCCCGTCGCCGAGACGGTCTGATCTTAGAGCGGTATGTTGAGAGTAGGCTCGAGTCACCGCCGCTCCTTCTTCAGTCCTGCACGAGGCTTCCGCTCGGAGAATACTTACGGAATACGAGGGGGGGGTGGGTGGCGAACACGTCAGAAGTACGTACGGATATACGGAATACAAGGGGGGGTGGCCAATACGTCAGAAGTACGTACAGAATACAAGGGGGGTGGTGAAGAGGCGTCAGAACTGTGTGGTACGTAGGGGCACAGCGGCGGGCAGGCGTGTGGTGAAGGCGAGGGCCTTGATTAATTAGTAATTAGGTGAGGACATGTCATCACAGGGCCCTGACGTGTGAATAGCCTCGAGCAATCGACGGTTAGGCGAGGGCCTGTCAGCTCGAGCAATTAATTGTTAGGTGACGACGTGTCATCTGTGAAGGACGGACGTGTGAAGACCCTCAAGCAATTAATAATTAGGTGAGGACGCGCCCGTCTGAACCACAGCGTGTCCCGACTCGACCGCCGGCGTCCCGGTCCGGGGGTGTTTCTCTTCTTATCCGTTACCATGTTGAGCAAGGCCGAGGGCGGGCCCTTTCGGGCTCGGGCCGCCCTCTCGCCCGCACCTCTGCGGGGCTTGCACGGCGCCAACTGTGAATGGCCAACGTGCGAAGAGCCCCTTGGCAATTAATAATTAGGTCAGGACGTGTCTGCTGTGAAGAGCCTAGGTGTGAAGAGCTTGTGCTCGAATTCTTCTTCTTGCACACAGCCAGGCGGCAACAGCGACACCCTCACTACGAGCAGGACCAGCGTGACGAGCAGGCGCGAATAGTCGCCCTTAGTAGCCCCATAGCTCCTCGCGCTTCGGCCCTGCGCCGCTACCGCCGCATGCTCAGCCGCCGCCGCCGCCGCCGCTGCCGCCGCCGCCGCTGTCGCCGCCACTGTTGCCGCCACTGCAGCCACGGCCGCTACCGCCGCCGCTGCCGCCGCCGCCACAGCTGCCGCCCAATCGTCTCCATCGACCCGCCGGCCGCTTGCCGCCAGCAGCCACTGCCGCTGCCGATTCCGCCGCCGCCCCCCCGCCTCTGTGGTGGCTACTGCAGCGTTTGCCGCCACTGCCGCCGCAGCCGCCACAGCCGCACCGACCGCTACCCAATCAGCGGTCGCCCGAGCCCGAGCCGCGTCAGCCGTCTCGGAGCCCTCGAGCCAACGCTACCGCCACAAGCCCTCTCCTCGCCGCTGCTTCCGCAAGCGCCCGGCCGCCGCGTTTGCAGCTACCGCCTTTGACTTCCCGCCCGACTTAATCTGTGAGCATCCTCGGGCGTGCGTCCGGGCGGCGCTCGTCGCGGCACCGAGGGGGCGCACCCAGTAGGAATGTGGGGCGTGCGGAAAGGTACTCCCCCCCCCCCCCCCGTCTTCCTCCCCATTACCTGGCTACACACGCTTCACTCCGGTTACTCGTGTCACTCCGCCTCACGTACAGCCCGCCCGCCCGCGCGCCCACCGCCTCGACCCTCATCCTCCGCGCTCGCGCAGGTCTGTGTCGCTTCTGACCTCTCTCGCGTCCCTCGGCTTCTGGCGCCCCTCCGACGCCACCTCGGAGCTTCACCGCTGTGACTCAGAGACGTGGAGCTCCCTCCCGAGCTACCTCCCGCCGCCGCCGCCTCACCGACGGAGACGGACCCCAGCCGCGGGACCCTTGTGCACCCTCGGCGAGCACATCCACCCATCGGCGAGCACATCCAAGCCTCGTCCGTGTCGGCTTCTCCAGTGAAGGTGCTTGCCCCCTCCCCGCCCCGCCCGCCCGCCCGCCAGGAGATGTAGATGTAGGCAGTCGCGATGTAGCGGAGATGCGGTCGAGAAGCGGTCGAGAAGCGGTAGCGACACGTCCAGCTTGCCGTAGGCGCGTTTGCGTCTCCCGCGGGCAAGTCGAAAGCAGTGGTGGTGGCTTTTTGCGCATTGATCTCTTCGAGGTTGATAAGGACCGGTGCAGCCGAGAAGCAGCCGAGATGCAGCCGAGATACCTCGAGATACAGCCGCCGAGATGTACTTGCAGTGGGAGGAAGCCGAGATGTGAGGAAATCTAGAGCAAGGAAGCCGAGAAACAGCCGAGATGCGGCTTGTGGCCCCCGCCGGCCGACATGGATGCGATCAAGATGCGATCTGCAGCCGAGATCGACCGAGAGATATGGCCGAGATACAGCGGAGATCTCTCCTGCATCAACACCTCTCATGCTTGTTTGCAGGCAGCGGGGGTCGAGAGCCCATCTTCTCCGCCTCCGAGCCGCCACTGCCGCCAGCCTCCGAACCGCCACCATCACCGCCACCAGCCTCCGAGCCGTCGCCGCCGCCGCTGCCGCCGCCGCCGCCCCACACCCGGCCAGCTCCTCTCAGCCCTTCTCCCTCTCCCCCCCTCCTCCACCCGCCCTCTGACTCACGCTCAGGTACAGTCATGGGCGGCGGCATCTTGCACGAGTCGCACGAGGTCGGCCCTCCGGAGGCACACGTGGTGAAGACGGTGCTCGACGCTGCCTCGGCGGAAGACCACAGCATCGCCACCACCGCCGACGGCGCCGTCTGGAGCTGGGGCGCTGGAGGCGGTGACCGGCTGGGCCACGGCGACGAGCAGCGCCCTCCTGCCGAAGAAAGTCGAGGCCGTGGCTGGCCAGCGCGTCGTCGCTGTGTCGGCTGGAGCGGACGAGGACGAGATGCCCGACCTGGTCGACCCGCGCGACGAGGAGGACATCGACATTCTCAAGCAGCCTGCTCCATCCTTCCGGCCGGTGCCTTCCGGACCCGCTCCATCGCGCTCCCCGACCCGCGCAGCCTGCACCCTCTCCCGACGCGCCCACGCGCCGCGCCGCGCACGACCCACCTCGGGCCCACGGACCACTCTCTCATTCTCCGGACGCGTGTGACAGATGTCAACCCGCTCGCGCCGCTCGTCTCGCGCCGCTGAAGCCTCGTCGGAGCTGGAGCAAGAGATCAACCGCGAGCACGCGGAGCGGCTGGCGGAGCTGATGGCAATGCAAAAGGGCACGCTCTCAAAGGACGGGAGCCGTGAAAAGTGGGGGGCGCTTGGCACCCTCCTGCACATGGCGCGGGAGTGGGTCGGAGAGGGAGGGACGACCGTCCCGACGGACAAGCTACGGCAAGCGAGCACTGGCCACCGGCAGCTCGCCGAGCTGCTCATGCGGTACGAGAAGCTCGACCGGATGGAGGTGGCGCGGCTGAAGCTGATGGAGGTGCTGCGCGAGCCGGATGCCGGCGGGCTGCAGGAGAAGATCGTCGACCCCGCGCATGCGGCAATGGTGCAGGCCGCCGTCGACGACTTCGTCCGCACCTGGCATCACGCGTGTTATGTGCGTGCACGAGATACTCCCTTCCCCACCTGGCACAGATACACCGAGATTCAATCTCCTGCCGAGATACAGCCGAGATACAGCCGAGATACAGCCGTGATGTTACCGACATATAAACGAGATTGATCGAGATGGCCGATGTACGGCCAAGCCTCACCACCGTTAATTAATGATCAATTAATTAATTAATTAATCGTCTCTGTTTACTCTGGATAATGCAGAATTACTATGGATAATGCGCGGCTCGAGCGATGCCTGCGCGTTCGTCCGTTAATTATTGATTAATTATTCAGTCGCTGTTGTAAATTGACGATGGAGCGACACGCGGCGAGCGTATGCACATTGTGAGTTAACTAGCTCGGAATTAATCAAGTCGTAATTAACTCGGCTGGAATATCCGACAGATCGCCGAGAATATCCGTCCACAAATCGCCGAGATCGAACTGAGATAGACCGAGATTGATCTCCACGTCCCTGCGTCGTGAGCAGTGCTGGGGCGGGCTCGTGCACGCGATCGACCCGTCCTCCTTTGGCACCTGGTGCGACGACCACTTCGAGCTGCTCGTCCACCTCGGCTCGAAGGTCTTCTTCATGGCGGGCTTCGCCGCCCTGCTCACCGAGCTCGAGCACTACCAGGTGCCCGTGCCTGCGGGGGCCACAACGATGGGCGAGGTGCTCGGCAGCGCCGAGTTCCTCGATATCGTCCACGGCGCGGACAGCCTCGTCTCGTACCTATACGAGAGCACCAAGGTCCCGGTCAACGGCGTCGTCAGCTTCCACGTGATGCGCTCCGTCGAGGGCCTCCTGTCGACGGGCGCCCTCTTCGGCGACGACATCTACTACCGCAACTACTACGGCAACCCGAGGTCGTCAGGTGTCGACCACTACGACCGCGTGGAGGCCGACTGGAAGAAGCTCGGCCTCGGGCCGCCCGACAACATGCTCTACTGCTTCGCCGGCTCGCAGATCATGAAGCACTTTGCGCAGTACTCGTCGTACGAGCAGCTCTGCGCCTATGGGAAGGACCTCCCGTCGGTGCCCGCCCACGTCTTCTACCAGCAGCAGGGGCGCAAGCTGTCCGGAGGCGCCGTCGGCTACTACTTCACCACGCCGGACCGCGAGCGCGTCCTCATCCTCACCGACCAGCGGTGGCTCGTCGTTGGGAACGAGGACCGCTACCCCGAGGAGTCGATGCGAAAGAATCCCCTCTACGACTACATCTACGGTGCTCTCTGCTGGCTACTCTGCTCCCTATCGACAGCATCTCCTCACACTTCCGCTTTGAACAGGTATGTGCTATACCTCGGCTGCGCGACGCCTCGGCTGTATCTCGCGGCGATATCGCGGCGATATCTCGGCTGCATCTCGGCTGCATCTCGGCTACATCTCGGCTGCATCTCGGCTGCATCTCGGCTGCATCTCGGCTGCATCTCGGCTGCATCTCGGCTGCATCTGGGCTGTATCTCGGTTCCTCTCGGCTAATCTCGGCCGTATATCTCGGCCATGCATCGGCTGTGCATCGGCTGTAGCTCAGCCGTATCGGCCGTGCCTCGGCCATATCTCCCCGAGCGCCTCCTCAATCCCTCGGTCATATCTCGGCTGTCGCGCATTATCCATATCTCTCAAATATGTCGGCTAATCATATCTCGGCCTGACAACTCCTCGTGCTCCTCGGCGCCTCGGTGCCTACGAACACGGTCTAACAAGTTTGGCCGTGAACAGGCCTGGGCGAGGAGGACGAGGGCAAAGAGGAGGGCTACCTGCCGTCGGTCATGCTCACGCAGACTAAAAAGCAGACCTTCAAGGCGAACCTGGCCGAGTACAAGACGCACGCCGCGAGGATCGCCGCGATCATCTTCCTCATCAACAAGTATGAGCGGCAGGACGACCCGATCAACATCCGCCCCTACGCCGAGTCGGCGCGCGCCTGAGGGCGGGGCTTGAGAAGTGATGTGTCTATTCACGCGTGTGTGGTGTGAACAGGAGGTGCAGCAGGCGTATGGCTCCGAGGCGATGTGGGAGGAGGCGGTCAACGTCTACGTCGCCTTCTACGAGGAGCAGATTGAGAAGGGCTGGTGGGCGCCGGTCGACTGCACCCGCGCCGGCATCTCGAAGAACTTCTTCGCCCGCGGCCGCGGCCAACTCGCCGCTTCGCCCTGGCTCATCTGCGAGCTCATTCTCTGCGGCTCGCCGTGGACGGGCTCCGGCTGGGCGGGCCGCGGGACGCTGCCGAGCGAGACCGAGCGCTCCGAGATCAGCGTGGCGCTGCAGCGGGCGGAGCTCGGGCTCGAAGGGCAGCGGCGCGGCGGCTCGGGCAGCAGCTCGGGCCTGAAGCGGACGCGGATCATGTGAAGGCGCGGCGGCAAGGAGGGCGCTGGGCGGCGCGCGGGCGGCGCGGTGGGCGGCCGGCGCTGCGGCGGGCGGCGCTGCGGCGGGCGGCGCTGCGGCGGGCGGCGCTGCGGCGGGCGGCGCTGCGGCGGGCGGCGCTGCGGCGGGCGGCGAGGGCGCCGGCGGCTCAGCTGCCGAGCGTTTGGAGAGGGAGGGCGGAGCCGCTCGGGCGAGGAGACGAGAGACGTCCGGGCGAGAGGTGCCTGTGACGAGAGGAGGTGGCGTGACGCGTGAGCCGACAGGACGCGCGACGGCGCGGTGTGGGCGGCGAGTGGGAGAGAGAGGTTAGAGTTGTTTTTTGTTTTGCGAGTGGTGGGCGGATGTGGGATGACTGACAGGACAATAGAAGTCGACTTGGTGTACCTGTGGCCATTACTCTGCCGAGTGAAGAGAGCATCTGCTTCGGCGCAGTCGTCGTCGGGGGGGGGCCGGGCAGGGGGGGGGGGGGCTCGTTAGATTAATAATGAAATGTCATTATGACTGTGGACGTCGGTCACTAATTCCGCCGCCTTTCCGAAACGGGAAAAGACTCTGCGGGCGTTTGACTCGCCTCACCGAGCTCTAGCTCTATCTAAGCATCTAAGCATCTAATAGTAATCTAATAGCACGGTCGGCCGCCAGAAAACACGCCTGCGTGGATCGCGTCACACCAATCCTCGCTACCCAACGCGGCCAAAGGATATCCACCTCGAGAACCTCGAGAGAATACAAGTCCGCCGAATTTAAGATTTTAGAGGCCGGCCGCAGGCCGGCGATTGGATGAATTTCAGATTACTCGGAATCTGAAATTGTTTTTCACAGATCACTCGGCGAGCACAGATCATCAGGATTTCCCCGCTTGCATCATATCATGGTTTTCGCCATGATATTATGGAGGCATGATATCTTAAAGGTCGGCACGTCATTTTCACGCTCTTGAAATCACACCTTGCGATTTCACACAAGGATCACGCTCTTTGAAATCACACCTTGCGATTTCACACAAAGAAATCACGCTCGGCGCGCGCAGCCCCCCCCCCCGCGCGAGCGATATTTTGTTTGGTGGCCGGTTACTACAGTAAAATGTATACAGCTGCGCGCGCTTCTACTGTACACGCGGGCGCAACGAACATGGCTAAGCTGAAGTGGGCGGCGGCCATCATGGCGAGCTATCAGGCGATTTAGGGGTAGGCGGAACTGCTGGGGACTCATTGGCGGTCACAGGCAGGTGTCTCGGGTGAGCGATCACATCTTAGGGGAGGGCGTTCATGGAGCGCGAGATTGCGCGCCTGGCCGAGCTTAACGACACTTACGTACCGTGAGTTGTTGTCCCCCCGTTTTACTTTAATTAACATTTTCACAGACGTGATATTCACACTCAACTCGCACGCAACTCGCACGCAACTCGCATCTATCTCGCAACTCGCACTTCGCAACTCGTGTGCAACTAACTCGTGTGCGACTTGCCGGTCAGCTCGCACGCAACTCGCACGTCGAGCATGCAACTCGCACGCACTCGCACGTGGCAGAATAGCACAAAAAGTAAAAGGCGCTAAGTTTCCGGGAAGTTCCGGTCCTCAGAGACTGACCGCTCACTCGCAGCCGGGACAATGGCCGCCACGATGCGCTCAGCGCATGCCGCGATCTGGCCCGCGTTCTCGGGGCCAGAGACGTTCACGACCCTCGCCGCCCTTTTGAGCTGGCGAGGTTGTTGTCCATGGTGCGGAGGACCTCGGTGATGCTCGCGCGGATGTCCTCCAGCTGGGAGGAGCTGGGGCCCGCGACGTTCGCATGACTGAACGAATGCCTGTCACCCTCGCGACCCGTGCGCCGTCACAACGGAGCAAATTCCGGCAACGGCCATCGTCGTTGCAGCCTCTCGACAGCGCGTTGCGCCGCAAACCATGGCCGACTGCGGCCACAAAAGCTTTGTTATGAGCCACACTGAACCGGCCTGCCTCTTCGAGCCGCATAGCACCAGGCCACGAGGCGCAGATCCAGCATGCCTGTGGTCCCGCGTGATGAGCCGATGGCGCAGATGCATTGGCATTGCGAGGAAGTCTTAGGTGGGCTCCCCGGCCCCGCCGTGCCTCTCAAGGCCGCTCACAGTCTCACTCAAAATCGCGCGGAATTGACATCTTAAATTACGGTATGTACGTCATCTCCCTAACCTCTGCCGTGACAGCCTCTCGCTGTGCACTCAGGTGGGCGGCGCTGAGCAGCTGCTCCCGCAGCGCTGCGACCTGCTCCGCAGCTGAAGCACCCGCTGAGCCCGCGGGCACCTCCAGCGCCTGCCGGTGGCTAGCCCGCGTCGGCGTCGGCTTGCGCGCCTTCGAACGAGGCGCGCCACCACCTGCTCGCCCGCCCCCTGCGCCCCCGCGCCCTCGGGGGGCGCACCTCCTTCCTTGCCTAATCCTGGCAAAGAGCGGCGTGCAGCTTCGAGCCGCCGCGCTCCGCTGCGGGAAAGTTCGAAGGCCAGCGCTGCACAGCGACGCCCGGCCGTATCTCGAGCAGCGGGGAAGTGAGGCTGGGCATGCCGCCCGGGAACGAGGCATCGTCGCTGCCCCCGCCAGTGGCCTGGTGCAAGTACAACGCGACAGAGAAGGCAAGTTGCTGCAGCGAAGGGTCGATGTTCGAAGCAGCGCTGAGATCGATGCGGCACTCCGTGCTGCGTACCCCCATCAGCTGGCTGGGCGGGCTGACCTGTGGCGCGACCGGCGGCGGAGGCACGTGGGGGGCATCGGCCCTCTCTGCAAGCTGCAGCAGCAGCTTGAGAAGGAGGCGGGCTGCGCGGTGTCCACACAGCGTGCTCCGTGCAGCCCGCGAGCGCTTAGAGCGCCTCCACAACGAGAGGATCGAGGTGATCCACATCGGCTTGGAGGCGGCCAACCGGGGTCGGTCTCGGTGCACCGCTGCTGCCGGGCCGGAGCTCGAGCGTCGAGCGTCGAGGCGAGGCAGCAGCGCAGGCCGAGTTGGGTTCGGGACTAAGAGGCGTCGAATAGTGGGGGAAATGGCTCACTCTACGACTCGCGAAAGCGCCGCTCAGCCTCCGAGTTCTCAGGCTGCCGACTTTGCTGGCGATGAAGATCCAGGTCAAGGGGCTAGTGGGGGAAATGGCTCTCTCTACGCGGATAAAATTTTCTCGGCCGCCATTCTGTTCGGTTTATGCCTCTTTGTGTACCTCCCAGCTTCGAGGTGTCGCATTCCCGGCTCCGCTGACGATTGATGCAGCTTCCTCCCGTGGTGCCACACCTGCACCAGCGCGGTGCCTAGCCTTGCCGCCACCTCCGCCCTCAGGAACGGTACACAACTCTGCGCGAGGAGGACGGTACGGTGGTCGTGCACCGCTTCGAGGACCGCGACGGCGTGCTCTCCACTTGTGGCAGCTCGCGGCAGCTCACGCCCGCCGTGTGGCTCAAGATGAAGTCGCGGGCGGCCGTGCGCCACTGGAGAGGCGCCCGAAGCCATGCTGCACCCCTGCAGGCTCGTGGGCGCCCGTGTGTGCGTGTGTGGGCGAGCAAAGAAGTAGGAGAGAAGAGGCTTCTAAAAATCTCTCAAGAAGTAGAAGAAGGACAAGGAGTAGGCTGCAGCGCCGTGTATGAGCACCGGCCTCTGTCCCCGGGTCAGGCCTCTGCCTCGTGTCTGTGCACATCCTGGGACAGGGATCAGGGCCTCTGGGTATTTAAAGGAAAGTGAGCCGGCCAAACTTGTACTTGTGAGCTCTACACCCTCCCTTGTGAGCCGGACGGATTTCATTTCTCTCTGCGTTTTCCCCCAATGTTTGTTCCACCACCGAAGGCGATTCTCAATTTACCAAAAGAAAGAATTTACGTTGCGAAAGAAACCAACTAGTCGTTACGCCAGCTGGGGCGCGCTGCCTGGATAGGTCTCGCCATGTCGGCGGAGAGCATCAAGGTGGCGGTGCGCGTGCGTCCGTTTAATGGGCGCGAGAAGGAGCAGAACTCCAAATGCATTATTCGCATGCAGGCTCGCGGCACTTGTCACTACACGTGTGCGTCGCTTCTCCTCAAACTCAAAGCCGAGCTTTGTGTCGGCCACCTTCTTGCCAAGGCGTCGCCCTGAGACATAGTACGCTGCTACCCGCAGGGACCAAAGACGACCATTATAAGTCCGGAGGACGGGGTTGAAAAGGACTTCGCGTTCGACTATTCTTACTGGTCGCATGACGGCTTCCAAACCGACGAAAACGGGTACAACTCTGCTGGCGGCAGCCCCTCAAAGTGCGAAAGAGCCAGCGATTGTCTGCGTGATAGCCTACCAAAAGAGGGCAGGGATTGGCGGTGCAGGATGCCAATTTACGTCGTCACACCCCGATCAGGTATGGAGCAACCTATTCCTCGCAGAAGGATGTGTACGACCACCTCGGTGTCACGATGCTGGAGAATGCGTGGCAAGGTTTCAACTGCACCATGTTTGCGTGAGCCGGCTAGATGACCAGTGGGGCATGAGAAACTCCTCACTGCCTCGCCGAGTGGGCACGCTCCTCCCGCTCACGCCGCGTGCTGGCACCCCATCACAGATACGGCCAGACGGGCGCTGGCAAGTCGTATTCATTCGTCGGCTACGGATCAAACAAGGGAATTCTCCCGCAGGCGCCGTATCGTGCCTCGTCCACTGATTCAGTGGACCATCAACACACCACTACTGCTCGCTGGCGTGCCGCCGATCTCCCTCCCAGCCCCCGCCAGCGAAGCGCCACGCTGTCTGCCGCAGGCGTGCGAGGAGATCTTCAGGCGGATCAAGGAGCAGACCGGGCCCAACCACAAGTTCCAAGTGCGCTTCTGCCAAATGGCAGCCTTGACAGCACCACGGTCGCCCCCACCCGAGAATCGCCGATACAGGTGGAGTGTGCCATGATGGAGATCTACGGTCGTGAGCTCCGCGACCTGCTCCATCCAAAAAGCAAAGAAAAGCTCAAGATTCGGAACGGCAAGACGGGCACATATGTGCAGGGCCTCAAAAAGTCGGCCGTCGGGTCATACGAGGCCATCGAAAAGGTGCAGGACGTCGGCACCGCCAATCGGACTGTCGGTGTCATGAGCACACCCTTCTTACCGCCTCCAACCGTCCCTAAATAAACTGTGCGTGATCCTTCCACGCAGGCGCGACGCAGATGAACGCCACGTCGTCGCGCGCCCACACTATCGTCACCATCACGCTCGGACAAATCAAGAAAGAAGATGGCATCGACAAGGAGTTTGCCTCCGATATTGTCCTTGTCGATTTGGCTGGCTCCGAGCGCGCCGAATCGACGGGCGCGACGGGTGCGCGGCTGCAGGAGGGCATCGAGATCAACGTTTCGCTCTCGGCGCTGGGCAACGTCATCTCGGCGCTGGCAGAAAAGGCCAACAACCCGAAAAAGAAGGTGTTCATCCCGTATCGCTCGCATGTGCTGACTGAGCTTCTGCAGTCCGCACTCGGCGGCAACTCAAAGACCGTCATGGTGGCTGCCGTCTCGCCTGCCAACATCAACTTTGATGAGTCTCTCTCGACGCTGCGCTACGCAGACCGCGCCAAGCAGATCAAGGTTGTCGTCGAGGTTATGGAGAATCCGACGGACAAGCTGATCCGGGAGCTGAAGTCGGAGAATGAAAAGCTCCGCAAGATGTTGATGGGCATATCGGCGGGCGAGGCTGTCGATTTGTCCGGCGTTGGTGATGGCGGCGTCGGCGGCGGCGGCGGCGGCACGGATAGTGAGGAGGGTGCGTCCGCGGCAGAGGCGGATGCTTCCAGCGGGCCGGATTTGCACAAGCAGTATGGCGCGACTATCACCGAGGAGGAGCTTCAGAAGCGGATCGAGGAGGCCGTGGCGGGTGTCAAGGCGGCATCGGAGGAGGAGAAGGAGAAGGCCATCGAAGAGATGCGCCGGATCGAGGCGGAGCGGGCCGAGGCGGCGTCCAAGTGCATGCTCTCGCGAAACGATATGGAGACGCTCATCCGGAATGCGATCATGCAAGTGCCAGGGGTCTCGGACTACTCCAAGAAAGACGCTGCTGAGGAGGCCCTTTCGGAGCTCGGTCGGCTCTACGAGCTGCGTGCCTCGGGTGGCGGTCGGCTGGGGCCGGAGGACACGATCGCGATGGTGACCGAGACGCTCGAGATGTGGGATAGTGAGGAGTGTGAGGTGCCGCGGGAAGAGCTCGAGGCGGCCATGGAGGAGGCGCAGCGCCAGCTTGCAGAGGGGAGCCAGGTGTGGGACGATGGCCTCCTCGGCTACGACGAGCTGGTCGAGGTGATGGAGAACGTGATGACCAAGATCCCATCAGCGCCCACCGGGCCGAGGAAGAAGGCGATCGCCAACGTGCTGTACGATTTCGAGGGCGAGCGGCAGGCGGCGATGGGCAACTTGCTCTCGAAGCCGGTGGTGGTCAAGTCGGTGCGTGCTGCGGTCTCGCTCCTTGGCATTGACGGAGTCGATGGCGAGGACTTTAAGCAGATCGAGAAGGCCACCAAGTATGCAGAGGAGGCCTTCGACCGGGTGAGCGCGCAGGCAGGCTCCGGCATTGTGTCCACGGATTCGGCGGAGGCGGCGCTGTCAAAGGTGATGGAAAAGCTCGCGGTGGCAGCGCCAGCAGATGTGGAGGAGGCAAAAAAGTCCTTTGAAAAGGACAAGCAAAAGGCGGAGGCCAAGGCGGAGGCAGCAGAGCGACAGAAGGCGGCACTGGCTGAGCAGCTCGCGCGCAACTCGGAGATGCTGGCGCAGTTGACGAAATCATGGGAGGAGAAGATGAGCGCTTCAGAGGCAGAGGTGTCGGAGATGGCGGCGGAGCTGGGCCTCGACATGTCACGCGAGGATCTCCAGGATTACCCCTCGCTGCGCAATCTCAACCAGGACGCGTTACTCAGCGGGAGGCTGGTGCATTTGCTTTACCCTGGAAGGCACACCTTCGGTTGCGAGGAGGTGAGCTCTCCCCGCCGCGCTGCCTCGTTGCGGATCTGACCTAGTCGTGGCCTCCGCAGGACGAAGACGACTTTCATCACGCTCTCGGCGGAGAGGGCATCGACGAGAACCATTGCGAGATTTCCTTCGACCACCTCGATCCTATGCGAGCTATCACATTAACACCCAAGGACGGCATCTGTCTGGTCAACGGCAAGAGTGTGGAGAAGCAGACCACGCTCCAGCATAATGACAGGCTTATCTTGGGGTTGTCTCAAGTCTTCCACGTCTTCGACCCGCAGGTGGCCATGGGCGACGGGAGCCTCGGAGCCAAGGTGATCGACTGGGACATGGCGCAGGAGGAGGTGGCGGCGGGGCTCAACGCGATGGTCCACCAACGACGGTCGTGCTCGCGCGCCGCCTCCGTTGAGCCTCACAAGCCCCGCGCTCACGATACAGGTCAGCAAAAAGGCCGCGGCCGTGACGAAGCAGATCCAAAACGAGTCGACGCTGCGGCTACAGCTCGAGAAGGTGAAGCGGAACAAGGCAACGAAGAGGGTGCGGCCTTGCACCCTCGACTTGCACGCGCAGCTAGACCATGCGCCAACCCATCAGAGATGCTGTCCTCGTTACTGCAGATGGAGCAGCTCGAGACCCAGCTCAAGTCGATAGACAAGAAGGGAGACAAGTCCGAAGAAGTGAAGCGAGCGGTAGAGCGAGCGCAAAAGGTGCTCCGATCCCGTAGTGAGTGGAGTTGGGAAGGGACTGCTTCGTTCCGCACGCGGCAGTCCGTATCGTAGGCAGAGGAGGAGCTGCAAGTTGCGCTGGCAACGGTGCAGAGCGTCACCAGGGAGCGCGACGAGGTGCGACTCGCGACGGCGGAGCGAGCGAGAGCATCAACGCGGGGAGGCGAGACGCAGCCGTGGCTCTCTAGGCGCTCAAACGGCTGGACGAGTATGCTACCCTTAAGGCGCAGAACCTCAAGGCGCGACTCAAGCGCGATGGCGAGACCGGCGGCGGCGGCGGCAGGGATAGAGGCAATGGGGACAGTAAAAAAAGCGAGACGTGCATGTTGCAGTAGTCCGCGGAGAAAGGCGGATGACTCTCTTTCTGTTACTTTCCGCAGACGTGCGAGTCGACAGGAGAAAGGATGTACTCTTAGCCTTTACAGAAATTACACACGCAGGACGCTCGGATAGCATGATTCAACCCACATGATGCATGAGCATGTGCCCCGAGAACGGCGACGTATATGGCGGGGGACAATCTCTATACCGTATCTGGGAGATAAATAAAGAAATAAAAACGGACACCTCTCTACTGTGAGATGGGAGTGGATAAATAAATAAATAAAAACGGACACCTCTCTACTGTGAGATGGGTAAAAAGGAACAGGCCCCCGCCCTTGCGATCTTTGTGCAGGGTTCTTTTTGTGGGTGTGGTCGGCGACTAGCCGGGGTCGTCCTCCCGATGGGGGGCTAGCACTAGCCTATATGGAGTGGAGAGAGAGTGTCGCGTGTCGGTTTTTGTTTTCCTTCTTGGACGCAGTCGCTTGAGGTTACGAAGCGTTGCACCAATAGAGGCAAATACTCACACAGCAGAGAACGAGCGAAAGTGCGCTCTCTATATCGCATGACTGTAATACTTCAGCCCGGTCCGCGCGGGATCACAAACAAGCAGTCGCCGTCGGCGAGCAGCGTCCCGGTGGCGTCGTGCATTGTCCCCTTCAGGAAGCGCTTCCGCCCCTCGACGCGGTCGAGAGCGCACAACAGCTCCACAGTGGTACCTGGCGCACAAAGCGGCCCAGGAGTGCGGGAGAGGGGGGGGGGGGGGAAGAGGACGGCGGCGCGAAATCGACGGGCGCGCGAGGGTGTGTGCTGGCCTAGCCGGGAAGAGATTTCACTGCGAGTCGGCCTTAGCAGGCGCACCGGCATAGACGGGCGCGCGGTAGTTGATGTGGAGGAAGGCCGTGAAGCCAAACTGGCTGGTGCTCGACACCTGCTGCCCCGGCGGGCCCTCCGCTGCCGGCGGTGAGTTGCTGCCCCTGCGCATGAGCGCCTACGTGGCGAACGAGAAGAGTCAGAGGCAATGAAGCGTATGTGGTTCTCTCTCTAGGTGAGGCGCCGGCTAACGAGAAGAGTCAGAGGCAATGAAGCGTATGTGGTTCTCTCTAGTTGAGGCGCCGGCTTTGCGGGCCCGTGCAGCGCCGCCGCGAGAGCGCCGCGCTCCTTGAGCAGGCCGATCGCGTTGGCCCACCCAAAGGTGTTGTCGAAAAGGAGCGCCGTCACACCGCCGTGGACGATGCCGGGGTGGCCGTCCAGGCCGCTGCCCAGTGAGGCGATGCCGGCGACTGCAGTCCCGTCCCGCTTCGCATAGAGCTGGTAGAGGCGGATGCTGTTGGTCCGGGCGCCGAGCGTGTCAAAGATGACGCTGCCGTCCAGGCTGTCCACATCCATGCCGGCACCACTCAACAACTTGGTGGTGCAGTTGACCCACTCCGGGTCCCGCTCAAACTTTGAGACGAGCGATTCCGCCTCGAGCGACGGCGCGGGCTGCGCAAACCAGTCGGAGAGCGGCATGGAGTAGGCAGCAGCACCGCCTGCTGAGACGGCGGCGCCGAGCCGGGCCGCAGCGGCGACTCGGCGCATTTCTTTGCACCGCCTCCGGGGTGTTGGGGCGACGACGACTCGGGGCGGTCGGAAGGCTGGGACGCCTCCGGGGTGTTGGGGCGACGACGACTCGGGGCCGTCGGAAGGCTGGCGTCCCGCTCTCTGGCAAAAGAAATCAGTGCTACTGGCAACAAAGAAACGGCGGACGCTTTCTTTTTTGGGATGTCCGTTTTATTTATTTCAATTTAAACAAAACAACTCTCAAGTTGGCAACAAGAAACCCTCTGCTGCTCCCGCTCCAGTGATCCAAAACCCATCCCTTCTTGGCCTGTCTGTTTTCTTTCCTTCCTTCTTTCTTATCCGCTTTCTTTGTCTTCGTTAAGTTTGGCCTCGGGCTGGCTCGCGTCGGCTGGCCTCGCAACAGTAGGGGGAGGGCTCCCAGGGCTTCGAGGTTTTTCAGCTGTTTTTATCGTGCGCTGCTCACTCACTATACACTGAGTGGAGAGAGAGTACACCACACACACAAACACTACTCCCCAACACGCGGCTAGCCAGGCCTGCCTGCTACACGATGGCGACGTTCTCACTCAGGGTTCTGTCTGCGTGCTATTGCTGCCTCCCGCTTGGAGTCGGCAGTAAAGCAAGTGGGTGGAAGCGGGGGCGACAGGGACGGCGGCGGCGGCATCAGGGTCGGCGATGCCGAGGTGTGTGCCCATGTTTGTGCGTGGGGGGCGTTGCACGCCGCGGATCAGGCCGGGCGGTGGGGAGGAATCGGAAGGCGACGGCGGCGGCAGGGACAGGGGCAGTAGCGGCGTGCGCGCGGGAGTGGCCGGCAGCGTGGCGGCAGCACTGGCGGTTGCTGGCTCGGCGGGCTTCAAAGGCCGGCGCTCCTTGCGGGCGCACCGGTGGGCACTGCGGCGGCACCCTTCCGCCACACCTTTGTGGCACCCCCCCCTCTCTTGGGGCAAGTCTTGGCGCTTTCTTAAGCGCCTGAGCTCCTCCCGAGGCTGAACTCCTCCCTGCATCTCTGCAGAATACTGTATGTCCCTTGTTTGTAACGTCTTTGATCCAAATCTTTACTGCGAAGATTATGGACCGCCACACATTTGTCAATTCACTTTTCAGCTCTTTATCGTCACACGTTTCATGGTACATAGAAGGAGCAAAATATGCACTGTAATGTGTAAAGTGCTCCAACAAGGCGCGGCAAAGCGTCACACAACCCCTACCTTCCGGATCGACGGCGGCCGCGCCTCCCGGCCCGGCTCGCCCTGCTCCCTGCCGTCTCTGCGCGGCTTCCGCTCTCCTGCGGCGGCGGGCGGCCGGGGGCCGAGCGCCGTGGGCACCACCACGCCGCGCAGCTCCGCCGTGCCCGCCTCGCTGTTCGCCGCCTCGGCGGCGGCCAGCTCGCGCGCCGCGTCGAGGAAGTCGAGGCTGACGCGCGTGTGGAAGGATTTGCGCCCGAGCGGCCCCTCGTTGAAAGCGACGTGCGAGCCCGACTTGGTGATGAGGAGGAGGGCGCCTGTCCACGGCCGCGCGCGTGAAGAGACGCTGTTCACGGCCCAACCAACATGATCCGCGAACACGCCGGGCTGGTCGCGGACGATCACCTACAGGCTGTGTCGTGGACGCGTCGCGGACGTCGCATGGTCCCACCGGCCACTCGCGGCCTCTCGCATCCGGGCGGGCGAGCGACGCGGGGCACACAAAGTCGTCCTCAGCGTTGAGCACTAGCACCTGCTCACGCCTCATCCCGTGAAGAGACTGCGGTTCGCAGCGTCGCCCGGCGAACTGAGCGGCGACACCGGCACGCTCACATTCCGCCGCACCGCCATCGGGTCGTGCGCAGCAAAGTACTCGTCGCCCGTCGCGCCGCGCCGCCGCATCGCGAAGGGCGCCTGCTCCACGCACCACGCTGTGAAGAGGGGCCGCCCAGGGCTCAGCCCGTCTCTCGACGTTCTCTCTCTCTCTCCGCCTCCTCTCTCCCCCTCCTCTCTCCGCCTCCTCTCGATGACTCTCGGCCTCCCCCCGGGCTGGCCCTCACGTGCGCGGCGAGCAGATCGGACAACGACTGCGCGGCGAGGCAAGCATCGACCGCCGCAGAGTCATACGCGCGGAGCAGCCGCTCGTTCCGCCGGACGAATCGGCTCCGGATCTGGGCGAGCATCGCTCGCTCGGCGGCGGGCTGCGCCTGTCCACGGCCGGGCGCGTGAAGCGACGCGGCGCGCGGCCGCACGCCTCGCTCGGCGGCGGGGAGCGCCTCGCTCATCGCGCCAAAGGCGCTGCCCACGTCCCACGCCTGATAAACATCATGCCTGTGTGCGGCGGTCCCGTCCGGTCGCGTGGCCGCAGCCCTGTCACGGCACGCGAGGAGGCAGGCGGGGGCGGGCGGGGGCGGGCTGCAGGCTGGGCTCGCTGCTGCTCACCGCAGGCGGGGGCAGGCTGGGCTCCAGGGGGCGGGCGGGGCTCGCTGCTGCTCACCGGGCATATCGCACACGCGGCGCCGACGGGCGTAGCGGAGCCGGCGGCGCCGAGGTAAGAGATGAGGAGGCCCGAGCCGGCAGAGACGCCGACCTAGGAAGGCTCAGGACGCTGGTGGGCACCGGAGAGTAGAGGCGGGGGGTGGGGCGAGCAGAGGGGGGGTTGGCAGAGAGGGGGGGAGGGGGAGAGAGAGAGCGAGAGGGGGGGGGAGAGAGAGAGAGAGAAAGAGAGAGAGGCGGCACCATTCCGAGGAAGGAGGCGCGGGGGTGCGCCCGCCGCACCGCCTCCAGCTGGAGCTGCACGTCACTGACGTCGCCTACAGCCCCGGCCAACGCCTCGACCTCACGCCTCCCCCCCTCCAGCCCAGCCCGCCCTCGCCGCCGCCGCCGAGCAAGTTGAAGGTCGGCGAGGTGAGCCTGGAGGAGGGGTCGTGCCCGCGGCGCACAAAGGTGCACGCCCGCCAGCCGCGGGACGAGGCGTACGCCTTTGCGGGACAGTGTTCCGGGACGCGTCATGGACGTGTCCTGCTGTCCGTCCGCGCGCGACGCCGCCCGCCATCAGCCAGCGGGTCTGCGCCGCCGTGCCCGTGATGGTGTGGAGGAAGATGACGATCGGCGCCTGCCGTCGAAGCGCGGCGGAGAAAGTGCGGCCGAGGTGCCAGCCGAGATCTGACTGCAGGAGTGTTGTCGGCGCCTCGGGCGGTAGCGTGACGCCGACCTCGTCCTTTGTCCACTCCACGCCCAGGTCCGGCTCCGACGGCACCGCTGTCGTGCGGCCAGTGAGCGGCGGCTCGACGTTCCGCCTCAGCGCGGCGAGGCGCGAGCGGAGCGTCGCAAGCACAAAGTTGGCCTTTGCGCTGCGCGCCCACGGCGTCGGCTGGTAGGTTGGCCGCTCGAGCGCCGGCGCCGCGGCAATGATCTTGTCAAGCCGGCGTGCGAGAGGAGAGGCATCATCCTTCCGCCTGAGGAGGCTCGGAAGCGTCTAGAGAGGCGGCACGATGCGCGGATATGGAGCCGCACAGGGAAGAGGAAGGCGTGGGGCGGAGCGCTTACCAGTAGGCTCGCACCCGCTCGATCCTGTTGTTCCCTCGATGCGCTCGTAGCGTAGTGGGGATGGTCAGCGCATGGCTCAACGCCAGCAGCAGCATCAACGATAAACGTCCGAGCCGTGTCGCCAACGGCAAGCGTCCGAGCCGTCGCAAACGTGGGCTTTGTGGCCGAAGCTTGTCGCGCCTTGAAAAACAAAAAAAAGGTGCTGGTTGCATCCAAACTGTCACTCCCTTTTCTCCCGGCCGGGGTGGGGCGCGCGCGGGGGCGGCGGGTGTGCGGGATGTCTGTGGGCCCGAGAGCGATATGCCATGTCTGCCTTGCTTTCTTTCCTCGTAACATCGAAGGCTCTCAAAAAAAAAGCAGGGTTCCTAGACCACGCCTCACTTTTCACAGGCCCTGCCATGAGCCGCCCTCCTACCCGCCATGCCCCCGTGGCCACAGGGCCAGTCCGCTCCAGACTGGCCTGTTGAGGACGACGGCGATGTCAGGATAGAGTGCCCGCCGCTGACCTCGTGGCTCGTGCGGATGTGTGCGGTGACGTCAATACTGATCTAACCCTGAAATGCCTTGTTCATTGCCGACCCGAAGCGCCATCCGTGAAGGTCCTGCTCTCGCCTGAAGCTAGCTGCTTCCCCGCGCCCATTCTCACTGCACGGCGCACAGCTGAATGCCGAACGCCTCGCACGTGCTGACTGACGAGTTGCCTGGGATGGCGTCGTTGCCGATCGCGACCAGCTCAACATCAAATTCAAGATCGGCGTTGGGCGGGATTGGTCCAGCGCCCTCCCTCCCGTAGCCGTAGTCTGAGGTGACGTGAAGCGTCGATGCCTCGCCGAGCTTCATCTCGGAGATACCTTCGTCCCAGCCTTTGATGACTGAACCGATGCCGATTACAAACGTGAGTGGCTTGCCGCGGTCACGGGACGAGTCAAACTCATGGCCGCTGTCCTTCAGGCGGCCGGTGTAGTGAGCCTTGACAACCTCGCCTGCGTTCGGGGTGCGTCCAGCGCCTTCGCGGACGACGGTGCGTGTCACGCCCATAGCTGTTTGCTCACCACGCAATCCTTGCAGCCCAGGCCTTGCTCACCTCGCCGCCTGGGACGCCTGCCTTTTGCTCGCGCACGAGCCCTCTCAGGGTTCGGGCTCCTGCGGGGGGTCGGTCGTCTATATTTCGCTCCGCTGCGGGGGATACTTAGGGAAGAAGGCCGTTTTCCGCGAGTCAGTGGGCGCAGACAGACCCCCTATTCGGCTAGTGGGAGCACCCAGGCCCACTCACCGCAAATAGAGAAAACGGGCAGGGCGGGAGCTCGTTACTTATACGTTATTATACTCACGCGGGAAAAAAGTCAGTCACAGCTCGTCCTTCCCGCCACCAGCATCGCCGCCATCGCCACAGTACCCGCAGGACCGCCGGCAACTTGTCCGCATCATCGGCGCAGTAGCACATGCGCGCGGCGAGCTCCCGATGATGGCAGTGCAGGTCGACACTTGATCCTCACATTGACCAGCGGATGCAAAATTGGCCGTCGCTTTGGCCCTCTGCTGCCGTGTCGGTGCCTCCACACGCGGCGCCTCCGCTGTGTCTGCGCACAGGCCGCAGCTTCTGGCACACAGCTTCTCCGCCATCGGCGAGCTGCACGCGGCCGGATGGCTGTTTGTCCACCGAGCGCAATCCTCAAACGAGTCCATGCAGCTCGCCGGGCGAGGATGCGAGGAGAGCGGGCCCGACTGACCAGGGCTGGGGCGCTGGGCGGACCCGCAGCCGCAAGAGCGTCCGCACTCGCTCTCCATGTAGGCCGCGTTTCTCTCGCACTCGCCGGTCGCCGCCCACGCCTCGCACTGCTCTCGCCTGTCGATGCAGCTGGTAGTGATGCCTTCCGACGCCCTCCCCCGCGCCGCCCTCCCCACCGACGCGCCGCCGACCGCCGCGGCCCTGTGCTCAGAGGCAGCTGCTGCGGCGCAAACGTCGCACGACAGGCGGCACTCCCTCCGCATGAAAGCGGTGTTTCGCTCGCATTCGCCCGCCGCGGCCCACGCCTCGCACGAAGAGTCCTCGTCGAGGCAGCTCGGCGCAGCAATCTCGAGCGGGCCGCCTTCGAGCACGCGCCAGATAGCGAGGCTCGCATTTTCAGACACACCGGGCCCCTTCCGCGCAAGCCGCTCGGCCTGCGGAATGAGCGGCAACAACGGCGGCGATGAGAGCGACCCATACGGCCGTGTCCATGGTGGGCGCTTGCCTGAAGTGTGTGCGAGAGGAAGACGTAGCGAGCGGCTCGGCCGTGAGCGGGAAGTGTCAGCACCTGTTGGAGCGGCCATGAGTTAGTGAGTGGGCTCGGCGGTGGGCAGCGGGCGGCGGGCGGGCGGGAGTGGCGACGACCTCTTGGACGGAGGATCCGTGGACCCAGTTGACACGGACCGGCTCCGAGAGAGAGTTGTGGAACGTAACTTCGATCTGTGGTCCGGACGATCAAAGTCAGCGCTCAGCCAGGTCGCAGCGATAGATGAGCGGTGAACAATAGGTGAAGGGAGGGCAGGGAAGTAAGGAGGGACGTGTGAGGCGCTCGAGGCGTCATCTCAGTGGGTCAGACGCCACCTGCAGCTGCTGCCACACCCAGGCTTGGAAGGAGGCGGAGGTTGGAACCGCGGTGAGTGGCTCGAGGAGCCGCGCCGGAGCGCCTGCAGGAGACGCCGGGAGAGGACATGAGGTGTATCCGAGGCAGAAGCCACGGCAGTGACAGATTGCCCCAGTTGGTGGACGGCGATGGTGGCCGCAGCCTTCTCTAGAAGCGCACCGAGTACCTCGCCAGCCCTCTGGTGGACGAACAGTGGGCAGGCGGGCAGGTACAGGGAGCCGGCCCGCCGAATGAGCAGCGGCTGCAAGCGCGAGCGGAAGGGGAAGAGTGGTGATTGCAGCCCGCCGAGCGACGCCGAGCCATTGGCCGGCGCGAGGTTCGGTGCGACATCGTATTTTGCCGCGACCAGGAGATCTTCCCACCAAACACCGTGCCAATCCTGTGTTTGGTGCGCAAAGGGGTAGGGAAAGCCGACGGACGTCTCATCGAGGAGCCGTGCGCTGCACGAGGCATCTCGCGAGTCGTAGAAGGCGAGTAGGACGTGCTTGGAGAGGGCGCTTTCGCTTCGAGAGGTGCCAGCGGGCGATGACCCCGCAAACTCGATCAGATCTGCGGCTGACCTAGCCTCGTGAAGCCGCCGCCGCGCAAGCGCGTGCGGGCTCTCCTGCCACGTGCTTGCCTCGGCTGACGCGTGCGACCGAGGCGTTTGGGGTGGACGGGAAGGCGGCCGGGGTGGTGGCTGCGGCGGCGGCCGGGGCGGCGGCCGGGGCGGTGGCTTCGGCGGTGGCCGTGGCGGCGGCCTGGATGGGTGTGAGCGAGCCGTCTCCGCAGCAAGATTCGCGGCTTGCACGCGGGGCGCACTCCGCGTGCGATCGTATTCTGACCGCTGCTCCTTGTCCACCAGAACTGCGTACGCAGCTGCCACGGCCTTGAACCTTGTTGCGGCTGCCTCGCGCGCATTGCCTTTGACGCGGTCAGGGTGGAGACTCTTCGCTTGCTTGTAGTAAGCCTCTCGAATCTGTGCAGTGCTCACTCCGGCTCCCACACCGAGGATGTCGTAGTACGTCTCGGAACCGCGCGCGCAGCAGAGGCCGATGAAGGCGAGGACCATAGCACCAACGGCGTCGGCTCGTTCTGTCGTTTCGTTGAGGGGACAGGGCCAAGTAGGGTATAAAGTATCCGTACGCGACAAATGGCTGGCTATACTGGGGTACATGAGGAAGACAGCGCCAAACTGCCATACCTGAAAAGGACTCACACTGTGGTAGGGCCAGGTATCCGTACTGCTGTACTCGTGCCCAGTGCGCCCGGTACCCGGATACCGGCGTCCGGCCTCCTCGTACTGACTGCAATACTGCGAGAGAGGCGGCACAATACTGCCATACCTCCCACATACAAGTGTCAAAGTATGGCGAAGTATGCATACTTCAATACCACAGACTTCGCCGCTTGTACGCGGATACTGCAGATACTGCAGATACTGCAGATACTGCAGATACTGCAGATACTGCAGATACTGCAGATACTGCAGATACTGCAGATACTGCAGATACTGCAGATACTGCAGATACTGCAGATACTGCAGATACTGCAGATACTGCAGATACTGCAGATACTGCAGATACGGGTGGGTGCCGACTGCGCTATACAACAGCGGCTGCGGCACCCCACAGCCTCAGTGGAACAGCTGCCAAAAGCTGATTATGCACTGCCAGAGGCATTGGCCAGCAGCGACGCAAAACTTGACGGCCGAAGCGGGTAGATAGATGCGTTGCGGGCGGCGGCAGATCTGGGCTGCGAGGGTGGTGCTGCCACACCCCACCCGCCTGTTGCCACAGACGACCCAGATACCGCGGATACCGCGGATACCGCGGATACCGCGGATACTGCAGATACTGCAGATACTGCAGATACTGCAGATACTGCAGAACTGCAGATACTGCAGATACTGCAGATACTGCAGATACTGCAGATACTGCAGATACTGGAGCGCGCCCTCGAGATACCTGGGTACTTGGGCGGGTTGCGGGACCACGTAAGGAGTGGTATCCCCGTACCCATACTTGCGGGTGCGACCGCCGCTACCTATGTACTTGAGACGAGCTGCAACATACTGCCATATGTGCGTCTCAACTACCCATACCAGCATACGTCTAGCTATGCGTCTATGAGGTATCTTTAAGTACCAGCGTATGCATACCTGGCGCAACAGCAGGATTTACCTGCCTACCCCGACGATGGAAATAGATACCCCGATACGTTCATACCTCACAAATACCTTACTTGGCCCTGTCCCCTGAGAAGTGTCCTCGGGGGACTTGAGCACTTGAGCACTTGATAGGCTGATAGGGCCGATTCCGCATGGTACGGGACCCCTCGATCGTCTCGCCCTCCCTCACTGGAGTGTTCATTGGAGGGGGTCATAACAAACACGGTACAGGATCGAGGTGCACGCTGCCGAAGCAGTGTCGTCCCCCCTCCCTCTCTCTCCTCGACGGACGGCGATGGCGGTGGTGACCGATCGAGCTACAAGAGGAACTTGTTCTGCAGGATCCGGGATAGTCAGACTCCTCAGGTCTGTTCACCCCAGCCCGAGCTCCCGCTCGACAGACTGTAGAGTTGGGTAGACCTTTTAGAAGAAAAAGGGGAAAAAGCGCGGGGGGGGGGGGGGGGGCAACAGTGTGTGGGAGGCGGACCATAAGGAAGGTCCTACATCTCTTTTAACACGATTTCTTCACAGATCTTCTTATTGACAATTGAGAAGAAAATACAATTAAATACCTCGTATGGCGCTGCGCGCTGCGCGAGAGACCGAGAGGTTGAGGTGCGAGCCCTGGGGAAGCCCTGGGGATGGGGGGAGACTGTGCCCGCAGGCCGGGGGGGGGGGGGGGGGGATTGAGGCCGGTCCTGTCTCATGGATCACACACAGAGGTAGGTTCACAGACCTTGTTAAACAAAAATTTATCGCGATGCCGAGGACCCTACTCCTTGGACTTACGTCGCGCAAACGACCCCAGGGTGCGGTTCTTAAACTTCGTGGCCAGTTGCACTCTGCGGACCGCGTCGCTCATGTCAGCTTGCTCCGAGGTGACCGACGAGGCCGGCGACCGGGCTCCTGTAGCAGCGGGGCTAGGTTTTGGGTTGTGTGTGTGGATCTAGTTGGGTGTTGGGAAATCAGCAGCCGCCTGATGGCTCGGGGGTGTTCAGCTCGAGAGCGGTGGCTGGCTTCAGGCTCGTCGCGGCGGTCGGAAGCGCGGCGATGCTGTCCGGCGAGGAGAACGCCTTGAGCGCCAGGTAGATGAGGTCGCGTTGGAAGGCCGACTTAGCGCGCAGCGTCAGCGGGCTGGCGCGCTTGACCGACGGCAGCACGAGCATAAACGTGAGTTCGTCGGTGCCGTACTCGAGCCTTGCGAGTGCGTGCGACTCCTTCATGACTGTCTTCTCCACCTTGTTGCGGTTCTCCCGCACCTTGATCTTGTCCCCCGTGAGCAAGAGCGACCGCTCGCGGTCGGTCGCGTCGAAGAGGCCATCAAACCGCCGCTCGCCCCGCTGCACCCACTCGCGCAGGGTGTGGGGCACCTCGGGCGCCACGCACACCGCACCGGCTGTCGCTGCCTGCTGTGGCGCACCGAGCGCCCCTACAAGGCAACCGTGTCTTTGCTTATCCATGCCACGCGAGAGGTGAGATTTAGGCGAGGGGAGCGGACCGTTGGAGCCGACGGGCGTGACGAGCACAGAGATCTCACACCCAATATCAGGGGCGGTGACGAGGTAGGAGGGCCCCTCGAGTCGCCGCTGCTCGCCGGCACGGCGCCACACATATTGCAGCGTCGTGCGGGGCGAGTCGACGATGGCATCGATGGTCAGCACGTAGGAAACCACAGGCTCGCCGCGCAAGCTCAGCCGCACCACCGCCGGCTCGCCCGACGCACCCGAAACCGCCGCCGCGCCTCCGTCGCCACTCCCATCTGCAGCTTGCATGGCCTCGACACTCGAGAGAGCCTCGCCTCCACTCTCCGGTTGCTGCACGCTGGCCTTCACGGCCAGCACGGATGTGAGTGTCTGAAGTGGAGATGGCGGATCGGACTCAGCAGGCACGAGAGGAGGGGTTGTCACCGTGACCGGAAGTGGTGTGGGTCTCGCTGACAGCAGCGCTGGCACTGGTGCCGATCTCGACACTACGGTGGGTGACGGCGGCGCCGATCCCTGATTGACAAGTTGATGCGACGGCTCCCCCACGGGCGACGCCGGCGCATCGAGGCTCGTGAGCCGCCGCGTCGCCAGCAGACTCCGCGCCCTCTCAAGCTCCACCTCGAGCGAGTCCCGCTCCGCCACGAGGCCATCGCGCTCGAGCAAGGCGGCATCCCGCTCAATGGCGAGCTGACTCCTCTCTGCCGCAGCGCTGTCAGCGGAAGCTGCGAGAGACTCCCTGGCCTGCGCATGCGCCTTGACCTGCGCCTGAAGCGCAACCACCTGTGGACGGACGCGTTACAATGCGGCAGATGCAACGTCTGTCGCGAGCGCACGAGCCAGAGATACGGTCTAGGCGTGGAGCCCGAGATGCGTGGCAGGAGACCGCGGATATTGAAAGCAGCTTGACGCAGGGACGGGTGTTGGAAGGCACCATGTTCGCTGCCTCGCCCATGTCCGCCTCGAGCCGCGCCCTCTCACGGGCCTCCGCCTCGGCGTCCGCCTCGGCCTCACTTGCACGAGCCTTTGCTGCCGCGCTTTCGGCACGCATCGACTCCGCCTCCGCCTCGAGCTCCGTGCGCGCGTCGCTCAGCCGCGCATGGATGCTGTCGCGCTCAGTCGCTCGTGCAGCCTATGGGTTACAGCCGCGCTGACGGCGAAGCATTTGTCCGAAGGAGCTGCAACGAGACGCCGCCCCCGCCACCTCGCTGCCGTCAAGGCGTGCCCTCAACTCCTCGATTTCCGCCTGTCCCATACGGTGCTTGAATATGCTGGCATACGCGACGCCAAACGCAGCGCGGAGGCTCTGCCTGCGTTGTCTCGTGCAGCGCTCGATCGTGCTCGCTCGCCCGCAGTCGCTCGAGCTCAGCCTGAGAGGGGGGAAGGACTATTAGTGCTACTCCATCAGCGTCTGCATGTCATGCCATACTGGGCGTGCACTACCGCCCACTTTGCCAGGACCGGGCACTCTCCGGTGCGACACACCTCTCTCGCAAAGAGCTTGGATTCCGTTTCCCGCGATGCTGCCTCGAGCCGTGAGGTGGCGCAGCGCGCGTCTGCTAGTTGAGCTCTGAGCTCGGAGAACTCGATTCGCCTAGAGCCGCGCCTCGGCAGGATTGGCACGTAAACGTGGCAACCCAACAGCGAGCGGTCCGCGACGCACCGGGCCGAGAGCTCAGACCGCTGCGCGTCTAGCGTCGCCCTGTCGGCGGCGGTGCTCTCAAGCCGCTCCACTGCCGCCTCGCGCCACGTCCGCTCCTCCGCCAAGTCCGCTCTGAGCTGCTGGACCTGCGCTGCGAGGGCATCCACCTGAGGCCAAGATTGGAGCGAGTTGGAGGTGTGTGTGTGTGTGTGTGTGTGTGTGTGTGTGTGTGTGTGTGTGTGTGTGTGTGTGTGTGTGTGTGTGTGTGTGTGTGTGTGCAAGGAGAGCGAGCGCGCTTTGCCCACCTCTGTCTCCCGCGTCGCGAGCTGTTGCCGCAGCCGGCCCAGCTCGATCCGCTGGGCGTCAAGGGAGGACTCGAAGTGCTCGGATGCCTTGGCCTCCCGGCCCGCCGCGTTGGCCGACAGGCGGCGCACCTCGGCGAGCAGCAGGTCCAGCTGCTGGTTCTTGCGTTGGACCGACTCGCGGAAGAGCGCCTCTGTTTTGTGAAGGTGTCGCTGCAGCTCGCCGAGGCTCTTCTCTTGACTAAGGAGCGCAACGCAATAGGCCTGCGTCGGTTCCGACAGCCCTGTCGCCGGTTGGTCGAGCATTGAGGATTCAGCCTTCATGAAGGCTCAAGGCGCTACATACACAGGACAATTCCATTCTCTGGACGTACGAGTGTTGCGCGCTCGCCCCTTGCGACAGCGCGGGAAAAAGATGCGAACCGGAGGGCAACCCACGGCATGCGATTCGACCACAGCACTCGACGCTTAAGTCGAGAAAGGCCCAAGTCCTGCTGGCGATCCCCCAAAAGGAAGAAAAAACTTGCCCGCCACACAGGGATGTCAGTACCGAGGGCACAGGCCCCTTATGAGGCCTGATTTCTTTTTTGGAAACACACTCGGAGCGCCGGCGTCCAGAAGCTGCTGAGGAGTCCTCAAAAAGCCGGACGAGTCCTCAGGGCCGATCATGCCGTACCTTCGGAATGGGCAAGTGATCGAGCAACGGTCCTTCATGGAGGAGCTGCTCAATCTTCCGAACCAGGTCTACGCTCTCATCGCCTTTTTCTTTGCGACGCTGTTCAATCCAGATGCGATCAAGCAAAAGGGAGCGCCGCGGCGGCAGGTGCGCAGAGGCGGGTTTGGCGGCGGCGGCGGCGGTGGTGGTGGCGGCGGCGGTGGCGGCGGCGGACCCGGGCGGCGACCGATGGGCCGCGTCGGAGGTGCCTGCTCCCTCGCCTGTGAGCGCGCGCCCCACCCTCGTGTGACCTCCGAGCATGTGACCCTCCCCCCGACGCAGGTAGTAGCATTACGGGCGGCGGCCCCGCGGGTGGGTGAGGCTCGTAAATCGTGTGCCACGCGCACACGGTATTGCTGCCCGGCTGCCAAAGCGCCACATGATGCGTGCGCGGACAGCCCAATACGGGGCCGCGCATGTGGAGGCAAGCGCGCACGACTCGCACCATGGCTCTCTTATGCTGCCATTGGTGGAGAGCTCAGGCTAGGCAGGGCAGATTAGTGGGGTTCGCCACGAGGGGTTGCTTGTATGTCGGATGTCGCCAAGGCGGGGGGCTAAGAGGAGGGGGGGGAGGTCTCTGGCATAGAGTGTGTATACATTAAAACCGCTGGGGGTCGATGCCCAGATCACCCCCTTCTGACGTTGAAACGACGTGTGACGTGTGCAAGCCGCGGCCCGTGTCTCCAGCACGGGCTCGACGCACCTGGTAGCTGGTTCAACGTCGCACGTCGGCCGGCGCCGGGGGGGTTGCCGTGTAGTTGTGTGCGTGATAATGTATGTATGTAACTAGTGAGACGATTGTATGTAAATAGTGAGACGATTTAGGTTTGGGGCAGGGCGCGAGTGTGAGACTTTTCGGCGGGCGAAATGCGGCGGGTTGGATGCGTCCTCATTGGGACGACCTTGTGGGACGACCTGGCGGCGCGAGGCACACGGGCGCCGGCGTGGCGCGTCGGCTCGTGGCCCACCACGAGCAGATGCGCGACGAGCGCGCTCGGGAAGCGGCCGCGGGCGACGCGGAGCTTCCGCCGGAGGACGACGCGGTCGAGATGGCGAGCGCCGTCCACGTGCTGGACAGCGTGGCGGAGGTGGGCCCGAACTACTTACACCCTGCTGCGCAGCAAGGAGACGAAGGCGATGCGCCGGAAGCGAAAGCGCGAGGATGCCAGGGCGGCGCTCGACGGCCACACTGTCCTGTCCACCGGATCGCGCCTCGAGATCTTCTGCGACAATGAGCGGTGGTACCCTGCGACCGTCATGGCGCGGGAGGAGGACGGGGACGGACGGATCGTGGTTCGTGCACGAGGTCGAGTACGACGGCTACTGAGGGAGTGGGAAAAACTCTATAGTCGTGAGGGTGTATCCTAAAAGAGTTCGGCCGATTTGGGTCAAAACGCTAAAAGCACGCACGTGCGTAGATTTGGGGCAAAACGACAAAAGTGGGCCCGCCCGGGGCAAACTGGTAAAAGTCGCGCGCCGCAGGCGCGCGGCGCGCGCGATTTTTGTGTAGACATTCTACTCTCTGGCGGCGCCCGCGGCGCTCTTGAAATACTCGCTCACTATAGCGGCGTGCAGCCGGCGGCGCAGCCACGCCTTGTTGCCCGAGAGGGCCTCGCCACGCTCGCCCAGCTCCTCCTTGAGCTCCACCACCTTCATATCGCCACCAGATCCTTTTGGACAGCTTTTGGACCTTTCGCATCGCCGCCGCCGCAAAGAGCCCCGGGCTCAGCGCGCCTCAGCCTCGTGCGCAGCAGCGCCCTTATCCGTTACAAACTTGTAGCGCTACATGTTTGGACACACACCGGCGGGCGCTTTCGAGGCGAGCGCCAGCATTTTTCTAGGCAGCCACTAGGCTCTAGGGGAGGCATAGTGTGCAGGAACTACTTCTGCCGTTTGCGGGACGATAGCTAGTACTTACTGCACCCGGCGCGCAGCGCCGAAGAAAAATTGAAAAATGCTAAAAGTTGGGCGCTCCGAGACGACCAAAGTGGTAAAAGTCGCACTCTCCCGCCCTGAGACCCGTTCAAAAGCGTAAAAGCACCCGAGGCTCCAGAAACCTAACCCTCAGACTATGGCGTGATGGCCGGACGTCATAATATGTGTACGTATGATATGTGGAGTGCTCTGCGAGAGAGCGGTCGTGATGTCGCGGACATGTGAGAGCTCTTTCAGAGAGGAAGAGGCGGTGTAGTCTGTAGAGGGTTTCGGGGCGACTGCGAACTCGTCGAAAAAAATAAAAGAAAAACACGACCCAAGGGGAAGAGATGGCGGAGAACGGCACGCCGCCAGCCGCCACCACCGACAGGGCGATTTGAAGCATGAAGGTGAGGAGTGTGGTGCTAGCCGTCGCCCACCCTTGGGGCTTGGGCGTCTGCCTCTTCCCCTATATCCCTCTTCCTAGCTCTCTTCGCAGTCTCTCGCCAATTCTCGCAGCCAATTCTCGCAGCGACCTTCATGCCACCTCGCGGTCGTCCCACTCTCGTCGTCCTCTCCCTCCTGCCCCGTCCTCCGAAGTGCGGGGCGACATGAATGCGTTTTGTTGCGCGCGGGATGACAAATTCTGACCGCGCAAGATTAAGGGTGGCTAAGGGCTCTGCCCGCAAGGTGCCCGCGTCGCAGACGCGGTACCATTGACAAATCTGCAATGCCCCCACCGACGCACCGAGCAAATAGCAAAACCCGAATACGTAAACTTGGAGCACTTGGAGTGCGGTCATCAACCGCACCACCGCACGCCCAGGGCAGGGGAGCTCAGAAGCGCACCCAGCGGGCCGGACGATTGGCATCGGGTTGCGGGCGAGAGAGAGAGCCCTACCTAGCTAGCCCTGGGGGGTGCGCGTTCGCAGGGAATGGGCCATAAGTAAAGTTCAACGGTTTCAGGCATCAGGGAAGCGAAGCCGCCGAATCCAAAATCCTGCTCGTGCAGGTGGGGACCCTGTCCTCGTCCAATCCCTCGTTTGGGTTGTCGGCTTTCTTTCTTTCTTTTAGCCGCCGAATCGAGCGCGATCTCGGGCGATCGCGGCCCCGCGCTTTGATTGTCTTTTTTTCGCGCTGCACCTCGGACAGGGGAGGGACGCGGCCAGAAAGTGACAAAGAGGTCAGCTCCGAGCTCGTTTGTTGTTGTCTTAATTTCCAGCTGCAACGAGCAAGCAAACCCTGCCTAGAGCTAGACGAGTACAGCTAAACCTAAAGTGTAAGAGTACCCGCGGCTCCCCACCTCCGTGTGAGGGCCCGTGAATGAACATCTTCAGCTTGTGAGCCCAGTCCCCAGAAAAGGGGTCGAATTTCCAGGGTAGGTAGAGGGTAGTCTCAGCCTACCTAGCCAGCCAGCGCAGCGCGAACTCGCCGTCTGAGCCTAGCGCAGCGCGAACTCGCTCTGAGCCTAGCGCAGCGCGAACCCTCGCACACAAAAGCTTTTGCGCAGCAACCCGCGGCCGGGAACTTGGAGCACTTGGCCGGGCAACCCTTCTCAAAACTTATCTTTTTACCGCGCAAGACAAAGGGTGGCTAAGGGCTCTGCCCGCAAGGCGCCCGCGTCGCCGACGCGGTACCATTGACTAATCCCGGAATACACACCCACACGACCAACTAGCGAAAATCCAAATACCGTGCAAAAACCACGGAATCTCAGCCGAAGAACGTCGGTTCAAGTTTGGCTAACTCCGCGGAAAAGCGGGACCGCCATTGCGACATCGGGGGTTCACCATATATGCCGAGCCTGCTCGGCCTGCCATGTGCGCGCGCGCGCCTCGCCCGAGCGCAGCCACCTGCGGACCTGGCCAGCCTGTTCCTGGCTCGAGCCCAGCCTCTCCTTCCGCTGCCGCCGGCCTCGCAGTCCCGCCAGCCATCATGCTGCAGAGCCTGCGTAGACGCCACAGACGCCAATTCTGCAGCCCACAGCCCTGGCAACTGAGGGCGAGGGCCAGCAGTATACGACGACGACGGCATCTCACACCCCGCGCTGGCCAGCGCCATCAGCCCCTCACGGCCCGGCCCAACCTTCCCTTCCCCACCCTCGCCTCCAGTGCCTCCAAATCAAGCCGTCGCACCTCTCTTCTTCAGCGAATGCAGCGGCAGAACCACGTCAGAGGCCGGGCCGACTGGCGGACCTGCATGCCCAGCCATGCCCCCCACTCCCCACCCGCTTGGATCGATCAGCTGACAGCTCCACCAGCTCCCACCACCGCGTGTCGTGTCATGAAGCATGATAGATAGACATAGAAAGCATGAACCATCGTGCATCGAAAGGTCTGGTCTCCAAAAAGAGCTCTCGGCGGGCTGCGCGCGCCCGCGCCCCGCCCCTTTTGCGCAGCAACACCTTAAACTTCATGGCCCTCCAAATTCGGGTCGGAGCGCAGCGGAGTGGGCCCCGAGTTTGAAAAAGGGGAAGGACGCTTGCGTAGGGTGCCCACAGGACCCAAAAGAAAATAGCTTTCCGGCTCAAAAACCCTGTCAGCAGAGTCTCCTACGGGAATGTACGTAAGAGCTACCCTCTCTCTTTTCTCCCAGTAAGCTAAAAGTACGTACACTGAAAAAGGGACGCACGAGGCAAATCTGATGTTGGCTTGTTCCAATAGGAGCGAGGCCTCTTCCGTTGGGGGACCGAGTACATAGGAAACGAGGGTTCCCCGGTTTGTCACGCGCGAGCGCGAGCGTGACACTGCACTTGGCGCCGAGCGCCCGCGGCTCAGACCTTGTGCAGGCCACCCCTCGGTGAGCACGCCGGTCCGGACCGATGGCGCTCGGTGTGGAGCAAGCAAGACCCCCCCCCCCCCATCGGCGCGCGCTCGCCATTCCAACGGCCGCCAGGAGCACCAAGAGGACTCCTCATGGCTGTGCTCAAGTGGGCTTCGACCGGCCTCGGCTGGGGGGGCGGGTTGTCCCGGCTGCGGACGCCTTCTGCAGCCCCCTGGGCCCGTGACAGCACCCCAAAACTGCCCCTCGGCGGCATACAGCACTGCCAGCCAGCCTCTTCCTCCTCCTCAAGGGCTGTACTATAGGCCATATTGCGCCGCCTCCTACTGGCAGCCGGGCGGGCGCGCGCCGCGGGCGCCTCGGCGCGCGCACGGCTCGCAAAGTTCGAACGAGTACTGCCGCCCGGCCGCCTCAAGGCTGCCGGGCGGCAGTACTCGCCTCGCAAGGCGCGCACGGCTGCTCTGGCTGCTGCGCCGGCGGCCGCTGCGCTGGCCGCTGCTGCGCCGGCTGGCGGGCGGCACGGCCGCCGGCGGCCGCTGCACCCGCGCCTTCCCTCGCGGGCGCCGTCGCGCCGCGCCGCCCAACTCTGCTGGCACACGGCACGCGTCGTCACACAGCCGCGGAGAACAGGCGGTGCTGTGCGCGAAGCGCGCGCGATCTCGTACTTTTAAGGCTGGATCCGGCCATTCCAAGGGTACCTTTGAGAATCCCCAGCGTGCCACCCTCCTAGTCACTCTCTCAATATCTCGACTGGCCAACATGAAGTGCTGCGATCGGGAGTGCCCCATTTCTTTTTTCATTTCTTTTTTTGGGTCCTGTGGGCACCCTAGCTTGCGTCCTAGCTAGCCTCCAACAACGCCTCCCCGGCGCAGAGGGGCCCCCGGAGGGATGCTCAACCGCTCCACGCCACGCCGCTTGCGGCGGTCCTATTCCCAGCTCCGCTGAGAGCACTTAGCTGCACTTGGAGCACAAAAAGAAAGAAAGAAAGAAAACAGACAACCCAAGGGAGGGATGGGAGGACGGCACGCCGCCACCACACAGGGATTTTAAGGAGAGGTGTTGGTGTGTGGTGCGCTAGCCGTCGCCCACCCTAGGGAGTCTGCCTCTTCCTATCTCTTTTCGCAGTCTCTCGCCGATTCTCGCTGCAACCTTCATGCCACCTCGCGGCCGTCCCACTCTCGTCGTTCTCTCCCTTGTCACTTCCTCCTCTGTCGCGTCATTCTCTTCTGCCTCGTCCTGCGCCGCCGCCGCCTGCCGTTCCCTTGTTCTCTCGGCTTCTTTCGCCTTTCGGCGCAGCTCCGCCCTCCTTGCTGCATATCCTGGCCCCTCGAGTCTATCGAGCTCCCCTCGCGCAAGGACCACATTTCTGACTCCCACTCCGATCATTTGCCTCCAAGTCATGTTGTTGCTCAGGTCCACTCTCTCTTCGAACACTCGTGCCTCTACGGATGATGCCGGCGCTGGGGTCCCCTTCGGATGCATCGTGCTTGGAGCACGAGTGCAGTCATCAACCGCCGGGTTGTTTTTTTGTCTTCTGCACCTCGCTCCCGGCGCACCGACTCGCTCGTGTGCGTGGCACAAAACTGCCGAGAAATGAAGGACACGATAGAGGCTCTCGTGCAGCGCCAGGACCTCACCCTCGATCAGAGCGCTGCGGCGGCCGAGGCAATCATCGCCGGCGCCGACCCGTGCCAGGCCGCCGCGCTGCTGGTGCTGCTGCGCTCAAAGGGCGAGACGCCGGCAGAGGTGGCCGGCATGGTGCGGACGATGCGGAGGCACATGCTGACTGTGAGTCCGGCGCGGCCGTGTATCGACATCGTCGGCACTGGCGGCGACGGCCATCACACCGTCAACATCTCGACCGCCGCGTCGGTCGTCGCTGCCGCTTGCGGCGCGGCGGTGGCAAAGCATGGCAACCGGTCTGTCTCGTCAAAGTGCGGCTCAGCGGATGTGCTGGAGGAGGTGGGCGTGTCGCTGGCGCTACCGCCCAGCGGGATTGAAGCCTGCATCGCCCAAGCCGGCATCGCCTTCATGTTTGCGCCCGGCTTCCACCCTGCCATGAAGAACATCGTGCCCGTGCGCAAGGCTCGCCGCCTCACCGCTCCGCTACCGCCTGCTGTCCATCCTGCCGTCTCTCCTCGCGGCCGCCTCTCCCGTCCCTGCTGCCCTCACTGCACCGCCGCCTCACGAACGCCCTCGCTGCGCAGGCGCTCGGCGTGCGCACGGTCTTCAACATCCTCGGGCCTCTCATCAACCCAGCCGCGTGCACCCGCGGCGTGATCGGCGTCTACGCACCCTCGCTCGTCGCCCTCGTGGCGGAGGCGCTGCACGCGCTGGGCGCTGAGCTGATCATGGTGCCCCTCAGTGACCCTCGCCTCTCCCTCCCTCTCTCCCTCCCTCCTCTCTCCCTCCCTCCTCCCTCCCTCCCTCCTCTCTCCCTCCCTCCTCTCTCCCTCCCTCCTCTCTCCCTCCCTCCTCTCTCCCTCCCTCCTCTCTCCCTCCCTCCTCTCTCCCTCCCTCCTCTCTCCCGTGAGCTGCAGCCCACGGCTGGACGGCCGAGAGCCCGAGGCCGCGCACCTCGTCGCCGCAGGTGGTGCACTGCTGCGGCCTCGACGAACTCGCGCCCATCGGCGAGGCGATCGCGGCGGCGACCGCAGTACGAATGCGTCCATGATCAGCCGAGCCTGACGAGAGGATCCATGGACCAGGCGAGCGTGGCGACGGTCACACCTGCCGGCGTCGAGTACTCGACGCTGGACTGCACTCGGCTCGGCTTTGCCGTTTGCTCCATTGCAGCCCAGCCTTCCGCGACGCTGCGCTGCCAGAGGCGTCCTGGACACATTCCTCGTCGCCCGTGCGCTGTTAGGACGACCTCAAGGGCGGCGACTGCGTGGAGAACGCCGCCTCACTGCGCAAGGTGCTCACACGCACCACGCACACGCCACACACGCACGCACCTCGCACGCTCTGCTCCCCCACACGCACCCGGCCTTGCACTGTCGAGGGACGCCCGCCGCAGGGCGTGGCGACGCGAGGGACCGCCCGGCCCTTGCCCCACACCGGCATGTGGAGATGCCTCCCCTTCCCTTGCCCCATAGGTGCTCTCGGGGACGCTCCCCGGACCCATCGCCGACACGGTCGCCCTCAACGCCGGCGCCGGACTCTACGTCGCCGGCGTCGCTCCGACGCTGCAGGCCGGCTGCAAGCTCGCGAGCGAGGCCATCGCCGCCGGCTCGCCGCCCGCCGCGCTCGAAGCTGGCACCTTCGCGCGCGTTCCCACACGTTCTCGCCCCCGCCGCGTAGGCTCACCCATCTCCACCCTAGACAAGTGGGTGCAGTGCTCGCAAGCGGCCGCGGCGGCTGCCAGCGACCAGGCCGCGAGCTAGAGCGGCAGCCTCCCGTCACAGCCCAAGGCGGAGCCGGCGGCCACGACCGGCCAGACGCGCAGGGACTCGCCACGAGAGGGGCAGCATCCCCAGTTCCCCGTACATACAGGAGTACCCTACCGCGCATGGTTCAACGCGCGTTCGGTTGTCGAGCTTTGACTGCGCAATCCGCACGCTCCGCGTCTCCGGGGTCTCCGCGATCTTTCCGCGGGACCAGGCCGCAGGGGCCAGGGCCGGGGGGCGGCAATTGCGCGGCCGCGCAGTACATCTCATATTTTGTTTTTGGCAATCGTTGCATGTGACCCGCGCCCTAGGGGCGCCCCCGCCCCCCTGCGATGGCCGATGCGCCCCCTCGAGCCCCCCCCCTGCGAGCTGCGTCGACCGGACCGCGGACGACGCACGCAGTGTGTCTCTTTCGCCGGGTGCGGGTCGGGGTGTGTGCACTGTGTGTTGCTGTGCATGTGCAACATGTACATGTGTTGTTGTATGTTGTCATGTGCACACACGCCTCACGCGGAAGACGGGCGCAGCAAGGAGCAGCGAGTGTCGACAGCAAACTGACGGAACGCTAAACTACAGAACCGGAGTCAATCCTCTGTACCGCCATAAAAGAGCGGCCTCAGCTCTGAACTGGCCGAGGCCGGCCCTCTGGCCTTTTGCTTCTCTCGGCAGCCGACGTCCAAGTTCCTGCCCGGCCCGGCCCCCAACAGCGACCCGAACGCGGCCGACACCAGCCCGCTGCTGCGCCGGCCGCTCCCTCGGCTCCGTCCGGAGGACGACCTCTGCTGGCTGCGGCGCGGCAAAAGCGACGCCCCGACCGCGACCGCCCCGTCGCCGTCCTCGCCGTCAGCATCCGCGAGAGCCGCGCCCGGTCCGGTGCTACAGCAAGCGGTGCCGGTGCTGCAGGCGCCGTGCTCGTCGAAGAATGCGCCCGAGACCGCCGCAGCGTCGGGCAGCCGGAAGACGCGCAGGACGATGCGCGAGTACCGGACGGTGCCGCCGATGATCGCGAGGATCGTCGAGCAGAGCACCACGCGCGAGGAGGGCCCCATCTGCGAGTGTCCAAACGTGAAGGACAGCACCTGATGAGGGCGCGGAGGCCAGCCTTTAGGGTGAGGGTCGGCGCATCCGTGAGAGGCCGCAGCGGGAAGTGAGGGCCGAGAGCAGCAGCAGCCCGAGCGCAGCCATGAAGGTGGCGAGCATCACCTGTAGACAGTCCCGGAGAGGTCCAGGGCAGGGCCGACCGAAGCGGTGAAGGGCGAGCATCGCCTTGGTGTAGCCCTGCATCCCCGCCACCGCGTCGGCGAGGGAGCCGTCCGGCCCGCGCAGCGCCAGCGACGGCCCGAGCATCGCCACCAGCATCGCGATGAGCACGGTCTGCAGGCCGAGGCCCATGCAGGCGGTCAGCAGCGAGAGAAAGACCATCTCAGCAAGTGCGTCGCCCTCGCCCGCCCTGAACGAGGTCTGACGCTCGAGCAGGTAGTGGTAGCGGATTCCCGAGTACGCGAAACCGGCGACCAGAGCAGCCAGGTCGCCGAGCATGCGGCAGTTCTTTGTGTAGTAGAGCAGCTCCCGCTCGCGGATCGCCACTTGCCGCTGCCGCGTCTCATTGGCGAGCCCTTCCTTGCGCGCGATCAGCATGACGCAGGCGTCCAGCGCGCGCGACTTGTGCGGTTAAGGCGGCGAGTGCAGTCAGCTGAGCGTCCTGGTCAAGGCGTGGCTGCGGCCTAGCCGTGGCGCCCAGCTTGAAAGAGTAACCGCACGGTTTCGCAGCCTAGTTCGGAGCCGTGAGGCGGGCGAGAGCGGAGGAGCGCACGGCGCTTCTTTCGAGAGGTTGAGAGGGCGGCCTGTGGCGCTGTGCCATAGAGGGGCAAGGTCCCCCGAGAGAGTAGGAGATGAGTGAGTGCCGAGAGGAGCGCAGAGGCCAGAGCCAGCGAGGCGAGAGGGGCGCCTCGCCGGCAGTCCGCAGCGCACAACAACACATCAAACGTGCAGTCGGGCTGTTATACATGACACAAACGACCGAGAAGCTATCTATTTGCGCGCCTCGGTCTCGTCACTCGCGGGAAAGGGATGAGGGCACATTCACGTCTCTCTAGCGCGCGGCGCGACTCTAGATGCGAGACGGGTAGAGCATGACCCGGCACGGGCCGGCGATGGACGAGGGCGGCAGGTTCTTCCGGAACTTGGCGCGCACCACGCCGTTGTTGCCGTGCGCCCTGCAGACCTTGCCCCAGATGACCCGGAACTTGCTGCCGTTGATCTCCCGCTTGGCCTTGTAGATGTAGGCCACCCTGTGGGGGTGGGGGTGGGGGTGGGGTGGGGGCGGTGGGCCGCACGCGCAGAGCAGCCGCGCGGAAACGCCCTCCCCAGCCCGACCAACAGACTGCGGGCCCTGGCGTCCGCCTCCTGCCCGTCCGCCCCTTCACGGCGACGGCACGCCAAACGCCCCTCCCCCCACTTCCCCCACATCCGGCGGCGTTGCGACGGCGGCAGCAACAGCGCACAGCGCACAGCGCCCTCCCCTCCCCTCCCTTCCCTTCCCCTCCCCGCCACGAGGGCGCACCGCTTGCCCATGTAAAACTCCGTGTCGCACTTCGAGTTGACATTCTCAATCTTGATGAGCGACTGGTTCTCGTACTGGTTCACCTTACTCCTGCGAGGTTGCGGCGCGCGGAGCCAGCCGTCAGGCCGCCCGCCCTCGCAAGCCGAGCCACGCGGCCGCGCCCGACGCGACGCCCCCCCATGCGCGGAGAGCGGGGGCGGCGCGCCTCTTGTATCCGAGGATACGGCCCTTGCAGTAGAGCGTGCACGGCTCGCCGACCTTCTTGACCTGCCGCCGGGGCAAGGGGGCGAGTGGGTTCCCGCGACGCTGCGGCAGCGCGGTTGAAGAGAGGGCAGGGCAGAGCGGGACGACGCCGGCCGACGACGCAGGGGCCGGGAGGCCACGAAAAGGGGCGGGGGGGCGGACGCGGCCGATCGCCGGCCCGGTGCGCGCCCCTCGCCGCCCCGACGGCGTGACGGCGCGACATTCCAGCCGCAGGGGCGGGCTGTCGTGAGGCTCACCATGGCAAGAGCCTCAGCACGCGTCGCTGGTACAAAAGAATTTTCACTTCACGTTAGCGCGGAGCTCGCTAATTTACTTCCCCTCCCCCCTCAAGGGCGAAGACACGCACAGGCTGCACCTCTAGTGAGGCCCGCATAGTATGTGGGAGACTCGTGCCGCCGCCCCTGCCACCCCTGTGTCAGTGTGCCTGTGGTAGGAGAGACTGCCAGCGACAAGCTGGAGGCAGGTCGCTAGACTGAGATGAGACCGCCAGTGGATGTGGGAGTCCACCGCGCACCGCGCTGCGAGCCTGTCGTGTCCCTTGTCAGGAGCAGGAGAGCCCCACCTGTCCCCCTGATCGTCCTTCCAAAATCCTGCTCGTGCAGGTGGGGACCCTGTCCTCGTCCCATCCCTCGTTTGGCGTGTCTGTTTTCTTTTTTCTTTCGCTAATTTACGCGCAAAAGGATTACGATAACCCGGCACTAACCCGGCACATTTCTGCTCCCGAAGCGGCCGTGCGGTCGGCAGAGTAGAAGCACGGTGGCTTACCTTTGCCCTTGGCACCTGCCACCCATTGGGCGGGCAGACAGAAGGCCAGGGCAGCACTGGCAAGTGCAACGCGCCTCATGTCGGAGAGCGACCATGCCTCGTTCGCCGCTTAAATGACGTAGAGTTTGTTGTAGAGATTTGAGCACTTGAGCACTGGATAGGGTCGATTCCGCATGGTACGGGACCCCATGAACACCCCAGCGCATGCCGTTCGCCACATGGGCTGCCATCGGCATGCACAAGGCGCAAGCTCACCGAACGGCGGGAGGTGTACGCGACCCAGAAGAAATCGGGCCGTGTCGTTCCCTCCGCTGGAGAGAGGTCCATCAGTTCCCGTTCCCCAGGACCTCCTCTCCAGCTGCGACCGTGGATCACAGCAAGACCATGAGAGTGCTCAACATGCTACAAGAGGAGCTCGTTCAGCTGGATCCGGGGCAGTCGGATGCACTGCCTCACTGGGCCTGAGAACACAGCACGACATTTTGGGACCCCATCACTCGGCTCCAGGATCGAGGTGCACACCGCCGAGGGACCCCGGAGGGTAGATCGGGCGGTGTGTTGAAGCCATCTGATTAATTCCAATTTCCTCCTGTGCAAGAGCGGAGAGGGCTCGGACGGCGCGTGGCAGGGGAGGGCAGGCAGGGAATGGGCGCGGGGGAGCGAGCGCTCTACAGTCTACACCCTCCCTCACTCACTCAGTCAGTCAGTCAGTCAGTTCATTCACTCGTCACCTCTCCGGCGAGCTGCCCTCTCTTTCTTTCGCGGGAAGGGAGTCTGTCAGTGCGGGCAGCGTGCAGGCGTTACCATTCCCGGCGCGGCGGGCGGGCCGCTTGCGCGAGGCGACCTTATTTAGCAAGACAGAAAGAAGAAAAGGAAGGGCGGACCCGCCAAATCATAACCGTCAACGGTATCACGCTCAATGGCTCCGAAGACTCGCCGCTCCTCCTCGCTCGACCCGGTGACGCGCCCCTCGTCGTCGTCGTCCGACGTGCAGCCTCGCGGTGGCAAGCGGCAGGTGCCTGGCCGCCTGCGCCTCCACCGCCCGCGCCCGCCGCACGCGCTTCCCGCCTCTTTCGCCACCGCACCGCACCGGCCTGAGCACCCTCCACCTGCCCCACACAGCGCGACGGTGTGGTCGCGGAGGCGCTGCCGCGCATGACGAGGGCCAAGTCGGCCGCCGGTAAGCCTCCGACGTCGCCCCCGCCGTCCTCGTCGAGTGCCGATGGCGTGTCGGCCTCCGCTCAGCGGGACGCCAGACGGCAGGCCATCCTCGAGGCGGTGCGGAGAAACCTGGGCAACGACGCCGAGGAGGCGCCAGTCGGCGCACCGCTCTGGGCCGACGGCGTCCCAGCCGAGTGCATCGGTGGCGCTCCGTACATCCAGGCGTCAGCCAACCGCCTCCGACGTGATCCCAACGCCTCCGCTAACTCACCCGACGCCCGCCTGCAGGGCCGCAACTCGTTCGACCCGTACGCGCTGGAGGGGCAGCAAGCCGTGCGCGAGCTCGAGCGCTCGCAGGCGCACGCCCTCAAGCTCCACTCCCTGCGGCTGCAGCCCGACATCGACGCCAACATGCGCAGCATCCTCGTCGACTGGCTCATCGAACTCTCGCGAGAGTACAAGCTCTCGGCGCGCGCCTCTGCTGCCCACCCCCCCCCCCCCCTCCCCCCGCCCCTGCTCACGCCAGCCCGGGGAGCTCCCTTCTCCTCGCTCGCGCTGCCCCCCTCACATCGCCGCGCCCCCACCTGCTTCCTTGCCGCCCGCCCACGCCGGCCCCGCCACCGCCGCAGGAGGAGACGCTTCACCTCGCCGTGCAGTACCTCGACCGCTTCCTCTCCCTCGTGCCCCTCCGCCGCTCCAAGCTGCAGCTGGTCGGCGTCACCTGCGCCTGGGTCGCCGCCAAGTACGAGGAGCGCCTCCCGCCCCCCCTCGACGACTTTGTGGAGGTGCGGCAGTTGCCTGTCCCCGCCCGCCCTCGCCTCGCACGCCCTCGCCTCCTCGCACGCCCTCTCCCTGCCGGCCATGGCGGCCGTGTCCCGGCGGCTCTCGCCCTGGCCCGGGAGACAAGAGACGATGCGCACCCCCATGTCCATGTGGCACGCCCCAGTGTGAGCCGACCCTCCGCCCTCGAGTCCACCCCGCCGCCGTGCCTGCAGGCTACCGCCGCCGCCTTCCAGCGAAGCGACCTCGTGCGCATGGAGGGGCTCATCCTCTCGACGCTTCGCTTCAACCTCTCCGCTGTCACGCCCGCCTCCTTCGTCCGCCGCTTCACCGCGCTCATGCCGCCCTCGGTGCTCTGCCGCGACGAGTCGCTCCTGGCGAGGTATGTGCTCGAGCTGGCGCTGCAGGACCAGCGCTGCCTCAAGTACCTGCCGTCCGCCCTCGGCGCGGCCGCCCTCTGCCTCGGCAAGCTGATCCACCTCTACCGCTCGCGGCTCAACCTCTCCGACCCCGCCGAGGACGAGCGCGCCGCACCCCGCAGCGGCCTCTCCGCGCGCCCCTTCCCTGGCCAGACGCACCTCGCGAGGCTGGCGCGCGAGGCGCTCTCTGCGGTGCAGCTCTCCAAGTACGCGGCGCGCGACCTCTGGCCGTGCGTGACGCACTTGCACGAGCTCGCCGTCGCCGCGCCCGAGCGGCTCGAGAAGGCGTCGTGGGAGAAGGCGTCGATCCTCCTCGGCGCCGAGCAGCTCGTGCCGCCGCCGCTGCTCCCGCCCATCGACGCTGTCCTCGAGCTCCCGCGGTGAGGCGGCAAAGTGACCGTCTCGGAGCCAGCCCCCGACTGGGCTGGAACATAACCCTAACGATACTGGAGCGGGCGGGCGGAAGCGCCCCCCCCCCCCCCCCCCTCGGGGTTGCATGTACGGTATGTGTTAGAGCGCCGCGCACCGGCGTAGAGAGAGATTAGGGGCGCATATGCACCGGGGCGCTCGAGACCTCGAGTAATATGGTGTTCCGGTTTGCCGCGCAGAGATCCCCGGAAAGGAAAAGCTGCAGCGCGACCGACTTGGCAACCACAAACACCTCCAGCTCCACACGTGCGCATCTCCCCACATGGCGTGTGGGGTGCAAGGTGCATGCGGATGGGGATGCGCGATCTACGTTTAACTACGTATGTAGGCGTATCTCTGTGACTCTGTCGACTGTGTGTGGAGTGTTGAGTAGTGTATTGTGTTTTAATTCCTTTTTTGCGCGTCTCTGTGAGGTGTTATAGAGGCTCTAAGAAATGCATATGCGAAATGCCATTGTATGTCATGTCCTGTCATAGTCTGAGGGTATCCTAAAAGTTCGGCCGATTTGGGTCAAAACGCTACGCTAAAAGCACGCCTAGGCGTAGAGTTGGGGCAAAACGACAAAAGTGGGCCCGCCCGGGGCAAAATGGTAAAAGTCGCGCGCCGCAGGCACGCAAAAAAATTGCGAGGGGCGCTTTCGAGGCGAGCAGCACAGCATTTTTCTAGCCATAGTGTGCGGGAACTACTTCGCGGGACAATAGCTACTACACTTACTGCACCTCCGGCGCGCGAGCCTCCGGCCCGGAGCGCCGAATTTTTTTTGAGACGAAATGCTAAAAGTTAGGCGCTCCGCCGCTCCGAGACGATCGAAGTGATAAAAGTCGCACTCTCCCCTGACCCGATCAAAAGTCTAGAAGCACCCGAGGCTCCAGAAACCTAACCCTCAGACTATGTGTCCTGTACAGTCAGTACGTACGTGAAACACCTGCGGCGACAAACAACAGAAGGAGAACATGCAATTTGTATGGTCCGACATGTCAGCGGCGGGCGTCATGCAGTGGGCGGATCGAGTGGGCGGATGGACTCCAGCCCCACCTGCAGCTGTGCACCCCTCAATACGACGCGCGGTGCATGCTGGTACGTGGGTACGAGACGGGTCGGCGTGCACGTGCTGCTGGTGCTCTACGCAGAAGATGGGGGTCCACACCGCAGAGGTGCCACGGCATCGGCTATCGACGCCTCCCCCGTGTGCATGTACGGCCGTCCCGTCGAGCTCCTGTCGGTCGGTCAGCGGCACCTCGCCTCCACATCCAGCCACCCACATGCAGCCTGCATGCGCGCGCCCACTCGAAGCTCGACCTGCCACCTACTCGCGTGGTCGCTTGGCCGCCGGCATCAGCAATGCTTGGAGCGGGCTCGCCTGCTTGCGGGGCGCCTCGAAATACACGTATGCCGCCTGCTGCTGCCCTTTAGCCGACTGGCGTTGCCCCTGGGCGGGCGGGTTCAGCTGCGACAGCAAGTCCACCACCTGCGCCTCCTTGCCCAGCGGCATCTCATCCTGAGAGGCCTCCTCTTGTGACGACGAGTCGCCGGGCCACAAGGGCGGCGGCTGCTGCGTCGCCTCTTGGGACTCGTTCTCCTCTGCCTCCTCCGCCGCTTCCGCAGCCGCCTCCGGCTCCGACAGCCTACCCTCGGCCCGTGTCTCCGACACCGATACCACGCCGTTCGCCACCGCCGCCACTGCCGTCCCCGCCACTGAGCCTACCGCCGCGGCCGCCTCGCCCACCTCACCGCCCTCCTCCTCCTCCTTGGCAATCGTCACCCACATCGCCTCGTTGCAGCGCGCCGCGGCCTCCAAATCGGCGGCGGCGGCTGCCGCCGCCGCCGCCGCGCGACTCCCGCTTGAGGTGGCCGCGACGGACGCCGCAGCGGCTGCGGCGGCTGCGGCGGCAGTGGCGGCAGTGGCGGCAGTGGCGGCGGCGGCGGCAGTGGCGGCAATGGCGGCAGTGGCGGCAGTGGCGGCGGCGGCGGCGGCGGCGGCAGCCGGAACCGCCGTTGGCTGCTGCCCAACGTGGCTGAGCTGCTCTGTGCCGCGCAAACCGGCCGCACCACCGGCCGCCTTCACGGCCGGCTGCGGCGGCGGGGGCTCCGCAGGCCTGGGCTGGCCGTGCGGCGGCGCGGCGAGGTCGGGCTGTGCGAGGTCGGGCTGCGCCTCGCTGCTCCAGCTCGCAGACACGGAGAGCGGCTGGGGCGAGCACGCCATCGCCGCGAGGTGGCGCGCCGCGTCGGTTGTGCCGCCGCCGACGCCACCGCCGCCGACGTCGACGCTGTCTTCACTGCTGCTCTCGTCGTCGCCGTCCCCGCCGCCGCCGCCGCCGCCGTGCGCGTCCTGCCAGCGGACCGCGAAGAGCTGCTGCCAGCGGTCGTCGTCGGTGCACTTTGGGGCGAGAGTGTGCTCCTGCGGGGGGGCGGGTCCGCTGAGAGGGCGCGAGGGGGGCGCGGGGGGGGGGGGGGGGGGAAAGCCCCTTGGTCCGCAAATTGCCCACCCCCCTGATGGCGTGGAAAAACAGGGTGGGGCAATAAGGGAACGCGACGGGGACCCCCTCGCCCTCTGGGGGGCGGGAAAGCGCGTCCAGGGGGGGCTCCACGTCTCCGGGCGGGGGGACCTCCGGCGGGATGAGCAAGAAAAACCACGGCCTTTAAGACCGCGGGGTGGTGGGGTGGTGGGGGTTGGGGTTTGGGGGCGGCCCACCACGGCGAGGGCCGATGCGAGGGGTGGAGCGGCGTGGGGGCGCGCCTGTCGCGCCCGAGCCGCTCCGAGAGGGCGAGGTCGCCCAGCCGGAGGAAGAACTCGGCCGAGCCGCGCTTGCGGGAGCGGTCGAGCGACACCTGACCGCAGGCATGCAGAGGCGGCAATGGGCGCGGGCGGGCGTCCTGCGGGTGGGGACGGGGGCGAAGCGGCCGCCTCCGCCCTGTGTGCTGGCGCTGGGGGAGAAGGGGAGGGAGGGGGTGGAATGCGAGGGTGCGTGCCGAACCTCGACTGGCGTGGCGGCTTGCAGCGCCGCTCGGCTCTCGCGGCGCGGCCTGCCCGCGGCGTATGAAAAGAGGAGCGGCGACGAGCCCGACTGGACCCTCTCCCGCTCCTGGCGACCGGACGGAGCCGCGCGCGGGTCGGCAAGAGGAAGGAGGATGGGCTGGTGTGTAGGGCGGGTGGAGTCTGCGAGGTCGAGAGGCGCACCCCGAGTGCGAGCGACTCGAGAGCGGGCCGGTTAGTCGGAGCCACCATCAGCGCCGCCTTGAGCTGCATGCCCTGCGGGAGACGCTTGCCAGCCGTCGCCTCGACTTGCACGCGGATGGCAAAGGAGCTCTGGTTGGAGAGGACGCGCTGCTTGTCGCCCGTCCGCTTGTCCACGTCCATCCGGTGCCACTCCTGTGCGACCACCCGCAGCTGAATCCCCGCCCACCTGCCGCTGCGCGATGTCGTCGTCCCCGGGCTCGCGTAGTCCGGCGTCAAAAGGTCGAGCAGGCTGAGCGCCGCCGCCTGGTCGGACGAGCCGCCCGGTCCTCCACCGGCTTGTTCCGGCTCAGGCGGCGGCGGCGGCCTCGGGACGGCGACAGGGACGAATGATCGCCCCTCGAAGACGTACTTGGCTGTGAGAGGACCTGGTCTCGGACACGTCGGGCGGTCGGGCCCGAGCGTCTCTCCGCAGACCAGCATAGCTGCCTCTGCCTCCGCCACTCGCCACTGGCCGCGACCCTTGTTTGAGCTCCACCGCAGTGAAGAATACTGTACACATGTGCGAAATGGGGAACGATTTATTCTCGACTTTTTTCGCGAGCCACAGGCGCTCCAGAAGACGGAGATCAGACCGCCAGTGGAGTTGGGATTCCACCGTGCACCGCGCTGCGAGCCTGTCGTGTCCCTTGTCAGGAGCAGGAGAGCCCACCTGCCTGCCCCCCTGATCGTCCTTCCAAAATCCTGCTCGTGCAGGTGTGGACCCTGTCCTCCTCCCCTATCCCTCGTTTGGATTCCCGCTTTTCTTTCTTTTTTCAGCACTCCAAAAGCTTGCAAAGGTGCTGGTGCTGGTGCTGCTGCTGTGTATCTGAGAGAGCGATTTCTGAAGTTGTTTCGTATTAGGTAATCTAAGTATGGTTGTTTGTTGTGAGTCTCTGTCTCTTTCTTCTTGTTTTTGTTTGTGCTTGTTGTGAGAGAGAGATTTTAGAAAACCAACAAGAATTCACGACTCTGGCACTCTCACAGTGATTTGGGCTCGGCAGCTTGTTAGCCCTCAGCCGAAGCTGGGGCCGGTCCTGTAGCCGAGAGAGCCCACGTCTCGATGAGTTCGACGCGGTCGGGAGGCCTTGCGAAGAGGCCAGCGAGATGGCGATCGCTGTACTTCATGGCGCCCTCAAAGTGGGGCTGGCTGGAGGTCGATACTCTGGACAACGACCCATAGGATGCCACGACTGCCTGATGAAGGAGAGGGAGGCGAGGCCAGAGGCAGGCTCAGCTGCTCTCGGGTGATCTCGCTTTGGTGGCCGAAGGACCCGATGGTCCTGTCACAGTCGCGTTCCGAGTTGTAGGGGTAGAAGATTGCGGGGGGGGATCGTGTCAGCACTTCTCCTTGAAGTACAGCGGACCGCCAGGCTCGCCGGCAGCATCCGCAGGGAGGCAGCATATCAGGCACCAGTCTTCTGGAGAGCTCAACAGCTGCGGCCGCGATGGCGGAGTCGGCCGCGGTTCGAGCGAGCAGCTTTTGGCTGCGGGATCGAACCGCGGAAGGCTCATGCCCTCGCGGAGCGACGCGGGTCGCGCGGCGCGCGCGTGTGCGAAATGCGACAACAGACGACAGACGACAGACGCGCCTGAGCGCTGAGCGACTGAACGACCGTCGCCGCAATCGCCACCGCCGCCATTTTGACGAGCAGCGCGAGTGCGCTCGTCGGCGGCCAGCCGTCGCGGGCCGGGCCGAGCCCGGCCTCAACCGGCCGCGCCGCCGCAGCAGGCCCGGAGGCCAGCATGGCGGCCGACCAGCTGATAAGGAGTCTTTCGCCTCTCTCTTGTTGTGTGAGAGAGAGTGTGTGTTTTGTGTGTGTGTCTGTCCTTCCCTGCCCTACAACATGTACATGTGGCTTGGGAGGAATTGACTTCCTTTCTTATTTCCCTCCGCGTCCCGATCGATGCGCTCCTACTAACTACCGCTGGCTAAGGGCTCATGACGATCGGCCGTCGATCCCGAAGGGTCGTCGGTTGAGCTAGGGAGCCTGGCGATGGACGCCACCGCGACCCCTCGTGGCATCTCTCTCGCCGTCGGCGAGCCGGGGGCTAGCAGACGGCCGACTTTCTATATAACCAGTAGGACAGCCGTGAGTGTGAATCGGATAAGGAGTTTGCGTCCGTCCACCGTCTTCGTGGACGTCTGTCCTCGTGACACCCACACCCCACACGGCCTGTTTTGCTTCCCCACCCACCCTCCCTATTGTGTGCGCTGTCGCGTTTTGGGGTTGGTCCTGCAACGGTGTCTCGTGCGGAGCAGTGGTGTGCTGTCGCGCGAGGGTTGCAGGCGTGAGGGTCGAGGGTACCTTTTCCCCCCTTTGCTATTAACAATGCTTTGGAATCTATGAACATGACCTCGAGTGGAGCCCCAGTCCTCGACAGGCTCTGCCCGCAAGGCGCCCGCGTCGCCGACGCGCGGTACCATTGACAAATCCCGGAATACACACCCACACGACCAAATAGCGAAAATCCGAATACCGTGCAAAAACCACGGATCTCGGACGAAGAACGGTGGCAAGTTTGGCTAACTCCATAACATGGGCGATCCGGCGCTTCCTTCGATTGGACGGACGAAATGATCGCGGGAAAAGCGGGACCGCCATCGCGACATCTCGGGGGTTCACCATATATGCCGAGCCTGCTCGGCCTGCCATGCGCGCGCGCGCCTCGCCCGAGCGCAGCCACCTGCGGACCTGGCCAGCCTGTTCCTGGCTCGAGCCCAGCCTCTCCTTCCGCTGCCGCCAGCCTCGCAGTCCCGCCAGCCATCACGCTGCAGAGCCTGCGTAGACGCCACAGACGCCAATTCTGCAGCCCACAGCCCTGGCAACTGAGGGCCAGCAGTATACGACGACGACGACATCTCACACCCCGCGCTGGCCAGCGCCATCAGCCCCTCACGGCCCGGCCCAACCTCCCTTCGCCTCGCCTCCAGTGCCTCCAATCAAGTCGCACCTCTCTTCTTCAGCGAATGCAGCGGTAGCACCACGTCAGAGGCCGGGCCGACTGGCGGACCTGCATGCCCAGCCATGCCCCCCACTCCCCACCCGCTTGGATCGATCAGCTGACAGCTCCACCAGCTCCCACCACCGCGTGTCGTGTCATGAAGCATGATAGACAGACATAGAAAGCATGGAACCATCGAAAGGTCTGGTCTCCAAAAAGAGCTCTCGGCGCGCGCCCGCGCCCCGCCCCTTTTGCGCAGCAACACCTTAAACTTCATGGCCCTCCAAATTCGGGTCGGAGCGTAGCGGAGTGGGACCCGAGTTTGAAAAAGGCGACGGACGCTTGCGTCCTAGCCTCCAACAACGCCTCCCCGGCGCAGAGGGGCCCCGGGAGGGATGCTCAACCGCTCCACGCCACGCCGCTTGCGGCGGTCCCTTCCCAGCTCGCGGGGCCACATATTTGTTTTCTTCCTTGGCCGTGCCTTTTGTAGTGCCAGTCCGAGCCAGTCTGCTGTGAGAGTGGCTATCGCATAATTTCTTCCTTGGTTCCTCATCGGGCTCGCCGCTTTGCAATCGCTTCCCGGCCCGCCTCCATTTGCCAGCAAGGTCGGCGATTCAATGGCCGACACCGTCCTCTCGCTCCTCTTCGAGGACATCCATTCCTCGCTCGCGGCGGCGATCGATGCTGTCGTCAGCGATCACGGCGTCCCCGGCTCAAAGGAGAGCCCCGCGGCGGTCGCGGCGTGGCAGGAGTTCCCACGCTCGTCGCCGAGCTTCCGCATGCAAACCGAGCGGCTGAGCAAAGTGGCTGGCAGCCTCGACTTTCAGCAGGGCGCAATCGGTCTGCTCCTGCGCCTCATGCCGCCCTCCGGCGACCTTGAGGCGGGCGAGGTGCCATTTGGCTTCCAGAGCCTTCTTTCGAGGCTGAATTGTGTGGAGTCGTGCCTCGGCGGCGTCCCGACGGGGCGCAAGGCGGCCGCGCTGCAAGCGAGGGGCGAAGGGCGGCTCGCCGAGTTGGTCTTCACCGTGGTCCCCCTCGCAGTGGCTGACATCCTCGCTTGCATCCTCGGCGAGAGGCCAGAGGGCAGCACCGACCGTATCCCGCTCCCTCCCTCCTCGGAGGCAGCCCTGTTGCAGCTGGCGTTTCGCGGCCTATGCTCCTCGGGCGGCCAGCAGCAGCTGCACCCGTCGCTCCACGAGGCACTCGCTCGCCGCGCTGTGCTCTCGTGGCGGGAGGTGATCCGCCATCTCTCCACCTCATCCTTCGAAACCGCCTGCGCCGAGCTCAACAAGCAGCTCCACGCCGACTTGAGCGCCGACGAGGCGATGGCTTACCTCGTCGGCTGCCAGCGCATCTCCCTGCCGAAGGACCCGTGCTCGCCCATGGTGCAGCCCTTCTTCCAGCTCCTCGCGCGGCTCGCCGCGCAAAGCCGCAGGCCCTTCAACACGGCCGCGTTTCGGCGTTGCCTTCTCTGGAACCTCGAGGGCGCGGTGCAGCAGGTGCGGGGGCAGGTCGAGGGCGGCGCGTCGATGCTACAGACGTGGGTTGCGCTCTACCTCGACTGCCTCGAGCAGGGCAGCGAGCTTGCCGGGCTGGCGCTCCCCGCGGCCGCGCTGCTCGTGTCCCGCGGGCCTGCCGCGATGTGGTTCTGCCACATGGACGTCGGCAAGGAGTCCAAGAAGGTGGCGAAGGGCTTGCTCGGGGGCAAGAAGGTTGGCCTGCTGAGGCTGTGCCTCACCGACCTGGCCTACGAGGAGCGGACCTCGCGGCCGGCGCTCTGCGCCGTGCTGCGGCTCCTCGCGGGGGGGGCCCAGCTGCCCGCCTCGGCGGTCGCCCCCGCAACCGACGGCGAGTGGTGGCGGGCGCCCACGCCCGACGAGGAGGCCGGGCAGATGCCGCTCATGACTTCGCGCATGCCTCACGAGAGCGATGAGTCCACCGCTGCGATGAACGAGCGGCTCCGCTTTGTGGCCGAGAAGCTCTTTTGGCGCAAGTCGACCGGCAGGCATGTGCGGCTGCCCAAGCTGCTCGAGAACGGCGACGTCGTCGTGCTCATCGTCGGGCAGATCGCGGTGCACTCGCCCACCGTCGCGATGGACACGGTCGAGCGCCTCCTCGCCGAGGGAAGGGATGCCGAGTACCAGCTTCTCGGCGTCTGCGCGCTGCGCCGCCTCCTCTCGTACAGCCTCCTCTCGGGGCAGCTCGAGGCGCAGGCGGCGCGCCTCCTCTCCATCATCGGCGCCTGCGAGGCGGCGGTCGGCGCAGAGAAGCGCGGGCTAGCGCTGGCGCCGCTCGCCCCCGCGGAGCCCGAGCACCCTGACGCAGTGAAGCGGCTCCTCCGCTCTGCCGGCTCGCGCAAGGACAGGGAGGTGGCCCTTCGACTGGCGACGTACCGGGAGGCGGTGGCCTGCGTACCGCTCGTGCTACCCCCGCAGTGCCTGCAGGACCGCTCCTTCTTCGGACAGCTGCTCATCCACTCCGACCACGACCTCGCCACCGCCACCTCTGTCGCGCTGCAGCAGCTCATGGCGGACGCGGCCTGGCGGCGGACAGCGGTGCTCTGCACGGCCAAGCTGCTCGAGCGCGCGGTGGAGGCGCCGGGCGGCTCGCGCGCTCTGCTCTGCAGCAAAGAGCACCATGGCGTGGCGCTGCAGGGCGTCGAGGCGCAGCTGCTCACGCTCGCCCTCCATCTCAAGAAGGGGCTTCACCTGTGGGCCGCCTCCATCGCGTCCGAGCCGTGGCCGCTCGAGTCGCTGCAAGAGGAGGCGGAGGGGACTGCCGTCGCCCGGCTTGCCAAGAGGCTGGCCGAGGCGGACGCGGCTGCCGCGTCCCTGCTTCTGCACCCGTCTGTCGCGCTTCGGGCCGAAGGTCTCGCGCTTCTCGAGGCCATCGCCGCCCTCCACTCGGCACACGAGGAGGCGTACCGGAGGGCGCTGGCCGGCAGGCTCGCCGCCGTCGAGTCGGCGACGCGCAAGCACCGCGCCGCTGGCGACAATCGCGAGGCGGAGGCGGGTCAGCGCGAGGAGGACGAGCTCCGAGGGCGGATCGACCGCCAAGAGGCGTCGGAACCCTTCCTGATCCACATCCTCGATCGTTGCGAGGCGTCGGTTGTGCGCCGGGCGATCCGGCGAGACCTGACCGAGGCAGCGCACGGCGTGCTCACCAAGGTGCCGTCGCAGGCGTCCATCGACCAAATGCAGATCCCGCCGCTGCGCAAGCTGCTCATGCTCCCTCCGGCCTCGCTCGGGATCGGCTCGCAGTTCATGTTTGTCGTTGCAGAGATTGCGAGCAGCCTCCTTCGGCAGGGCTGCACTCTCCGCGCGGCGCGGCTTCGCAGCATCCTCGCCGCGGCACTCGGCAAGATGCCTGCCTCCAAGGACCTGGCAGCCTTTGTTGCGGATGGCAGCGCGGACTTGGGTGTGCTGTGGCGCAACCACTACGCGGCGCTCACCATCAAGAAGGGACCTCGGCCCCGCCCCCTCTCTGAGCTCACCAGCCCTTGCCTACCTCCATAGGCGCTCTTTGCGCTCTGTGGCGCGTGCAAGCCGATGCAGGTCGCGGCGGTCGAGAAGAAACCAGCGCCGCCTCCGCCGCCGCCGGCACAGTCACCACCGCTCCACACGCCTTCGCCCTTCTTCCCGCCCCCTCCGCCGCTCCTCGGCGGCGCCGCCCAGCCGGCGCCCAAGATTGTCCCGCCGCCAGCAATCCTTGGCGCACCGCCGCCCGCACTCGGCGCACCGCCGGTGCTCAGCCCGCCGCCGACTCTCGGCGCGCCGCCGCCGCCACCGAGACTCGGTGCGCCGACGCCCGCGCTCGGCACGCCCACGCTCTTGAGCATGCCCGACCTCGGCGGCGGCGGCGGCGCTGATGCGGACGACAACCCTGTCCAGCAAAAGGCCGCGACCGCGCAGGGCTTAGTCGGCTGGGATGCCTACTCCCCTCGCTCCGTCGAGCACCTCCCCCCGCCTCTGCGCAGTGGCGCTTCTCGCCTCGCTCCGCCGCCCCTCGCCAGCGATGCCAGCGATGATGCTGGCGACGTGGTCCCGCCACCCCCTGTCCTCTTCCCGGGAGGAGGCGGGCGCATGGACCTGCCGCCTCCTCCTCTGCTCGGCGGCCTCGCCGCGGGCCCGCCCTCGCCGCCGCCCTCGCCGCCCGCGCAGCCGCCGCCGTCGACGCGCGGGTTCCTCAACAGCTTCCTCGGGGGCGGGTCGCGACGGGAGTCGACAGACAGCGGGCTGCACACCGTCGATGCGTGCCCGCCGCACGAAGCGGCTGTCGTCGAGGCGTACAACGTGACGAAGCCTCTCGCCGACCGGCTCTGGCCCGTTTTGGCGGACAAGGACCTCGCGGATGGCTGGACCGGCCTCTCAGTTGCCCTCCTCGCCTCGTGCCTGGACTCCGACGGTGCGTCCATGGGCGTCGAATCGCTCTCCGCCTGGTGGACGGGCCTCTCTCGGCGCAGGGATGACCTTCGGCTGTCGATGGCGCGCACGCTTCGCTCCATCACGCAGACCGAGGGGTTCGGCCGCGCTGTGCTATCCGACGCGGCGCGGTCCGAGCACCAGCGCCTTCTCAAGCTGTGCCTGGGCTTTGTGCGTGAGTCCAAGCGCGTGCTCGAGGACCCGTCCTGCGTAAGCAACTACCCGCTGTGCCTCGAGGTTGTGCAGCTCGTCGCGAGCCTCGCGGCGGCCACGGCTGGCGACGTCCGGTACGATCCCAAGCGCTGGCTTCGACCACTGATGGTGCCCGCATCGCTTCAAAACTCGTGGCCCATCGTGGAGCGCTGCTCGCTGCTCGAGCTTCTCATGCGGTGGGTGCGGTGGCGCGAGGACAAGGCGCTGGCGGCGCTGGCCACCGGCGGAGTAAGGCCGCAGACGCAGCGTTCGACGCCCGCGGTGGGCTCGCTCGAGGAGCAGGCTCTCTTCCGGATCGAGACGGTCTCTGCCCACGCGATCCTCCTCCTCGTGCAGTCGGGCCCGGTCATGGAGCGCGACCGTCTCCTTGCGATCGCAGAGGCGGGGCCGTGGTCGCGGGATCTCGACCTCCTCGGCTGGTATGAGAGCACGCACGCAGAGGAGGGGCACAACACGCTCGCGTGCCTCCTCGGGCACCACTTTGAGCATCTCCTCCCCGCCTTCCTCCATCGCGCCTACTTTTTCGCCGGCTCGTCGCCCCGCCTCTCCACGAGGTACTTTCACGCCATCGTCGATGCGCTTGTCCCGGCCGACGCCGCACTCGACGATGGGCCGGCGGCGGCGTCGGACCGCGACTTTGAGTCCGAGGTGGAGGCCGCCTCTCCGAGCCTGATGCTGTTCGGCATGATCCACCTCGCCTCGACCGACGCGCGCACGCGCTCGCGGGCGTTCGACCTGATCTGCCGCCTGACCGACTCCTTTGGCCCGGCCGAGGGGTTCGAGTGCGATGGCTCTTCGCTCGGAGCGCGTCGGCTCCTCTACGCCGCCGACGAGCCCACGCCGATGCTGCTCTCATCGCATCTCGAGAAGATGCGGCTCGCCGTCGCGGCCCAGTGCCCGGCGCTCTCGCTGCCTCTCGTGCGTGGGGGCGTAGCCCTCCTCACGCAGACTCAGCCGCTCGCCCTGACCGGAGCGCAACAGCTGCTGGTACTACGCACCCTCTCACCGTGGCTGGCCAACTTGCAGCTCGAGCCGCTGCCGTCCAGCCGGCTCTCGGAGTCATCCACCTTCCAGTTCCTGCGCGAAATCGCCATCGTCGGACTCCAGCCGTGGTCGGCTTCCGGCGAGGCTGGGGATGCCTATGGTGCGCTGTGGCACCAGCTGTCGGCACGCCCTGCAGACCGATCGACCGCCGGACAGCCCGCCGCCCCGTCCAACGCTTATGTGATTGCGTCGTTCATGCTCCAAGTCGCCTCGCGGTCGGACAAGGCGGCGACACTCGTGCGGCGGCTCGCAGTCATCGCCTTCGACGCTTCGCCGGCCGAGTTGCTGCCGATGCTGCTCGCGCGCATTGAGGGCGAGCCTCTCGAGGAGTCACCGCCGCCCACCACGCAACCCTGCGCCCCCGGCCCGGGAGGCCTCATCGAGTCGGTGGGCTCTGCAGTGCAGCACGTGTGGAGGCGCCTCTCCACCAGCGCGTCGGCGCAGAGCGCAGCAAGCCCCGCGCCGCCGCCACATGCGCCGCCGGTGGGCCCGGCGCCGCCGCCGCCTCCTCCACCACCGCCTCTGCTGTCGGCAAAACCACCTCCTCTGCTGTCGGCGGGCCCTCCGCCGATGCTATCAGCAGGGCAGCCGGGGGGTCGGGACGACCAGTCCCCAGCCGCGCCCGGGCCACCACTCGACGCGCCGTCTGAGGTGGTCGAAGGCGCCTCCGGTGCGGACCAGGCTGAGGACCCCATCATGGCTGCCGTCGTTGCGCTTTCGGGCAAGCCCTCGAGGGTGCAGCCGCGAACGCTTCGGTTCGCCTCGGCGGCGGCAGCTACTGAGGCGGAGTCGGCGCCGGCCGTGCCCGGGGGGCTGCCCGAGGAGAACGAGGCGGTCCCTGCGCCAGAGGAGGAGGAGGGAGAGGAGGAGCTCCTCGCGAGCACCGAGCAGCTGAGGGCCGCAGCGCTGCTGATGCTCATCGAGCCGCTCCGCCACTCGATGCAGCGGCCGCTCGCGCAATCGGCCGTGTGCGGGGAGATGCCGCGTATCCTCAACCTTGCGCTCCTGCTCATGCACTCGCAGTCCGAGTCGGCCTTGAGCGTCGAGGAGAACCGCTCGCTCCGCCAGCTCTTGCGGGCTATGCTCGAGTCGATCGTCGAGGCCCACCGCCAGTCGGCGGGCCTCGCTCACTTGCCGGTCGGCGTCACGACCAACCAGCTGCCGAGAGAGGTCTTGGCCCTCACCGAGCGGCTCGGCCTGGCGAGCTTCCGCCTGCGCTGGCCGCGCGTGCCAAATGAGGTCAACAACGCGACACCGAGCATCGCGATGGCGATGGAGGCGGTCAACTGCTGCCCGATCAAGGAGGCGCTGTGTGGCATCCTCGCGTGCGTCGAGGGCCTAGGCAGGACCGAAGTGGCCGCCGAGTGGTTCAGCCTCGCAATTAACCGCCTGCGCCAGCCCATGGAGCTCGCCGATCGGTTCAAGGAGCTGTCTCTCGTGCGGCTCTTGCTGCCGCTGCAGCCGGAGCACGTGCGGGTTACGGGTCTGTTCCACCTCGTCCTCGAGTCTGCGCAGACCGCGTTGCTGGAGCTCGAGGGGGCGGCCGCCGCGCGTCAGCGCAAGTCGCTCCCGCTCGCGCTGGCGGAGGAGGCGGGAGCGCTCCTCGGCGACATTGCCGCAAGGCTCGCCGCCCGTGGGCAGCTCGTCCAGCAGCCTCTGCTCCCGTGGGCACTAGTTGCGCTGACGGCGTCGCCACACCCATCCATCCACGCCACCGTCTACCCAGCCCTCTGCTTCTGCCTCGACCACGAGCCGCTGCTCGTCGCGATGCGGGCAGGGACGCTCCTGCCGCCGCCCCCGCGAGCCGACTCTGGCGGAGGCGACGCGTTTGCCGGAGGCCTGCTCGCCGCCCTCTTGCGAAACGTGTGCGCCGCGGGCTGCTGGGGTGGAGCGGCAGCTAGCGGGCTGCCAGTTGCGCACAATGGCCCCGCCGTTGCCGAGGCCGCGCGTGGAGCCGCCCTCCAGTCGCTGCGTCTGGCGAGCAGCGTGCAGGCAGCGCTCGTCCTCTCCAGCCCCAAGCGCGAGGTCGCCGAGATGTTGGCAGGCGTGGCCGCCCCCTTGCTCGATTGCTGGGTCATTCAGCTGTGCGAGCTGCACGCGCTGCTGTCTGGCGCGTCGGCCGACACCTTTGCAACTCGCGCCGCCGCGCTCGCCGCCTTTGAGGGCCTCAGCGACGCAGCGGTGGCGGTCGACTCGCTGCGAGGCGACACAGGACCGACGACCACCACGGCCGCCTTGGTGGCGGTGGCGAGCGGCGATTTCGCCCTCGGCGACGGGGACGCGGCCATTCGGTCGCTCGCGACGCCGCTCCTCAAGGCCTTCTTGCCCACTGCTGGCCCGCACCTCGCGCGATTCGCGCGGCGCCTTCTCGCCTCGGGGCCCAAGCACTACGCGGCGCCCGTGCTCCTCCTCTGCACGGTCGCCCTCCGCACCCCGGGGGCGGATTGCGTCGCCGCGTTCAAGCCGATCGTCCAGGGCGTGGCCGGCCTCAGCCTGCCGGCCGTGCCCGACCTCCTCCTTGCCGCTGCAATGGCCGGGACTCGCCCAACCAGACTCGAGGCGGTCATCACGACCGCCCAGTGCGAGGGCCGCGACACGGCCCTCGCGGCAGGCGCTGCGGACACGGGGGCGGAGACGCGAGGCGCGTCTGGGGCCCTGCACGCGCTCGAGCAGGTGCTGGCGCGAGCGTGAAGGGCTGAGTGTTGTCGGCCTGAACTGTGAGCTCGTGGTTCGAGGTGCAGGGCAGCCCCCCCCCCCCCCCCCTTCTCTATGGCGGCGAGGGACTGTGGACACATGGGCAGCAGTGGGCACACAGATGGGGGAGCTTTCGTTCACATCTTCCTTTGTACGGAAAGAATTTTACAACTAAAGGCTCTGGCACACGGAAAGAAAACAAACATGCCGAACAGGGCGAGAGGGAGGTGTGAGTGAAAAAAAGTGTTACTGCCAGTGCGCCAATCCGTGAATCGCTCAATTTTTTTTGTGGTGTGTTAGTGCCAGTCCCGAGAGAGAGATTTTTAGCAACAACAAACAACTCTAACACACACACATCATTGGATCCCTGTTCACGCGCGGCGCCGCGCGAGACGTGCAGACAGGGTTGCCAGGTGAGAGCGAATGGCGCGGTTCACGCCTCGCACAACAGAGCAAACAAACCCTGTCTGCACGTCTCGCGCGCGCGTGAACAGGGCTCCAGGCCCCAAACGACGTGTGAGTGTTAGAGTTGTTTGGTATTGTTAAGGTATTGCTAAAAATCTCTCTCAACAGCCCTTTGTTGTCAGTCCCGTGCCTAGATCTAGTGTTGTGAGAGGGCGCTGCTGTTAATTCTTTTTTTGAAGTTCCGAGAGAGAGAGAGAGTCCGAGAGAGAGATTTTGCCCCAAATGACGTGTGAGTGTTAGAGTCCGCGCAAGTCCGCGCCCTTGTTTGTTGTGCTACTGTGCTGTGCGGAAAGTTAATTCTTTCGCTGTCTGCTATTGCCGCAGCCACTTCACAGCTACTCCTGTGGGAAGAGACCCAGGGAGGGAGTAGCGTGAGCCCCTCGAGGTTAACAGCGGGTCGGCTGGGGCTATATCAGACAGATTCTTTCGGCATTCCGGCGTCTCCCTTGCCCTTTCGCTTCGGAGAAGTTGCATAAGGTTGGCCGTCTCCGCCACCGTATGGCCGAGTCATCTCGCAGCGTCCGCCACACGGGCTCGAGCGTGTGCTGGAGCGGCGTCAAGGTGACCGCGGGCTCCAAGAAGAACCCAAAGCCGATCCTGAAAGGCGCGGGCGGCGAGGGTTTGAGTGGCTACGTCGAGGGTGGAAAGTTTTGCGCCATCATGGGGCCGAGCGGAGCTGGGAAGACCACGCTCCTCAACGCGCTCGCCGGCCGCCGACTGCCAAACTTTGAGGGCACGGTCCTCGTCGACGGCAAGGAGCCCGATCGGCGCAGGATCGCGTTTGTCATGCAAGAGGACGTGCTCTGCCCGACGCAAACGCCGCGCGAGGCGCTGATGTTCTCTGCGGGCTTGCGGCTCCCGGCCACCGTCTCGCTCGCGGAGAAGCGCAAGCTGGTCGAGGCGACCCTGCGCGAGCTCAAGCTCGAGCGGTGCGCAGACACGCTGGTCGGCGACGCCGTCAAGCGCGGCATCTCGGGCGGCGAGAAGAAGCGGACGTCTATCGGCATCGAACTGGTGGTGCGGCCAAAGGTGCTCTTCCTCGACGAGCCGACCAGCGGGCTTGACTCGTACGCCGCGTACAGCGTCGTCGAGAACCTGCGCCAGCTCTCCGCCGTGGGCTGCACGGTGCTCTCCACCATCCACCAGCCCAGCTCGGAGGTGTTTGGGCTGTTCGCGGACGTCATCTTCCTCTCCCTCGGCGAGACCTTCTACTCGGGAGCGGCCGCCGACCTCCCCTCCTCCCTCGCCGCCCACGGCCTCGCGCCGCCGCCGCTGAGCAACCCGGCCGATCACACCATGTTCCTGCTCCAGACGAAGCCGGTCGAGGAGCTGCAGCGTGTCGCCGCGGAGCTCAACAAGAAGAGCACGGCGGCGGCGTCGGCCGCCGCCGCGGTCGACGCACACTTCGCCGCGGCCGGCGAGCGGCGCTCCCTCGCCACGTCGCTCGGCGCGTGGACGGGGTCGGCTCCTCGGCGCGGCGCCGGCATCCTGACCGAGGTCTATTACCTCGCGCGGCGCGAGAAGAACTCGCTGCTGCGCGACCGCGCCGGCCTCGTCGCCGCGATCGCCGCGCCCTGCTGCCTCAACCTCCTCTTCGCGGGCATCTTTTACCAGGCGGGCGATCGGGAACGCCCCAATTACCAGGTGATGACGCACTTTGGAGCAATCTCGCAGATCGCGATCGGTGGCATGTTCGGCGCGGCGCAGCCGCTGCTGCTCTCCTTCCCGCTCGAGGCGGCGCTCTTCAAGAAGGAGTACGGCGTGGGCACCTACACTGCGACAACCTACTTCGCCGCCAAGACCGCCGTCGAGGTGCCCAAGTCCTTCCTAGTCGCCGCGCTGACGTGGCTCGTCTCGTACTGGCTCATCGCCCTCGAGGGGCCCATCATCCTCTACATCCTCGCCCTCTGGCTGATGGGCTTCGCCATCGCCTCGACGGCGCTGCTGCTCGGCTGCCTCGTCCCCAACGTCGAGGTCGGGCTGCAGGTCTCGCCCGCCGTCCTCGTCCCACAAATCCTCTTTGCAGGCTTCTTCATCAAGAGCGAGCAGATCCCGCCCTTTCTGCGCTGGGCGCAGTACCTCTGCTCGCTGCGCTACGGCAACAACCTCTTCGCCCTCATCGCCTTTGGGCCGCAGGAGACGGACAGCTGGGACAACTCCACGCGTGCGGAGGCGGAGCTGCTGCTCGAGCTCAACCAGATCGAGCCCGGCGACTGGTGGGTGAACGTCCTCGTGCTCGCGAGCATCGGGGTGGCCTTCCGCCTCGTGGCCATTGCGGCGCTCTCCTGGCGCGCCGCTCGCACCGCGTGAGGCGCGCCGCGCTCCCCCGAGCCGCTCGGCCGATGTACGATCTCGGACCCCCCGAGCCGCTCGGCCGATGTACGATCTCGGAATATGTACGCTGGTTGAGAGAATGAGAGAGGTGTTCAGGTTCGGCGAACAGAAGGGAAAGAAAACCTCTGTGAAAAGGGAAGTGTCCAGGGTTCCGGCTCCTACCCGGATAGGGGGTCTGTCGGCACTGACTCGCGCCAAAACGCCCTACCTACCTACCTATCCCCAGGCCGCGCAGCGAAGCGAAAAAAGATGAAAATCGGGCGTACCTACCTAGTGCAGGGCCCTTTTGGGCCAAACAAGACCAACCTACCTACCTATCTGGGAGGAGCCAGCCAGTGCGAACAGACCCCCTATCCGGGTAGTTACCGGAACCCAGGGTACCCAGAGTCCCAACCCACACGCCGGCGTGCAGGTGTGTGCTCCAGCACCAGGTCGCGCGCCGCTCGCAAGAAGCTGAACGAACGCCCGCGCGCCTTTCTCACGGTCCGCGTCCCCCCATCGGCGCAGGAATTCCGGAGCAATGCAGCAGCCCAGGACGCTGGGCAAGCAGATCCGCCCCGTCGGCGGCGGGAAGCAGATCCGCCCCGTCGGCGGCGGGAAGCAGCTGGGCCGCTACTACGGCGGCAAGCGGCCGCGCGGCAGTGACGACGAGGACGACGACGAGGACGACGACGAGGACGACGAGGGTGGTTCGGACGGCGATGCCGCCGGGCGGGGCGAGGCCGGTGACGAGGAGGAGGACGAGTTTGGCCAGTGGGACGGCGAAGGCGACGAGGAGGAGGACAGGCCCCCTGCCGCGCCCGCCGTGCCGAGCGCGCCGCCGCCTGTCGGCAAGGTTGGCAAGGCGCTGGCGGTGGGCGTCGGGATGGGCAAGATGGCCAAGCCAGTCGGCGTGGGGATGGGCAAGGTGCGGAAGCCCGTGGGGATCGGCAAGGGCAAGATGGCCAAGCCAGTCGGCGTGGGGATGGGCAAGGGCGCGCGCGCGGCGTACGGCGGGAAGCAGGTCAGCCAGCGGCAGGTGTGCCTTCCGTGCAAACCTAGCGTGAACCTTGTCGGAGCCGTGCTTTAGGTCAGCCAGCGGCAGGTGTACGGGGGAAAGAAGCTGAGGCGGAAGGCGAGCAGTGACGACGACGAGTCGGACGAGGAGGAGGAGAGCGAGGAGGAGGAGGAGGAGGCGGAGGAGGAGGAGGCGGTGGAGACGGACGAGGAGGCCGCAGACAGCGCGGAGGCGGCGGCGGCGGCGGGAGGGGAGGGAGGTGCCGAGGCGGAGGAGGAGGCACAGGAGAGCGAGGAGGAGGAGGAGGAGGAGGACTACAACTCGGCGGACGACTACGACGAGGAGGGGTACAAGGGCGCGCAGGACCGAGCCGAGCTGATGGCGAAGTCGCAGCTCGAGCGCGAGATGATTCTGGCGGGTGCGCCGCCGCCTGCTCGCGCCGCTCGGCCTGCGCTCTGCTCCCCGGCACCTCCGCCGGCCTGGAGCCTCCTCCCCGGGTGGCGTCCACGCCCTCCACTCTCCGACCCAGCACCCGCGCCCGCGCAGAGCGCCTCGAGAAGCGCGATCAGCGGAAGGAGCAGCTCGAGGTGCGCGCCAAGATCCGGGCGCAGCGCAACCAGAATGCCGCCACGAAGCGCTCGTCTGCGCGCGGCAAGGCCACCGCTGGCAAGGACCGCGCCTCGCAGATGCGGGAGCTGGGCGCGAAGCGGAGGGAGGCGGAGGCGCGGCGGGACCGCGACCGGGAGCAGCGGCAGGGCGGCAGCGACGACGACGACGACGAGGGGGGGGAGGAGGAGGAGGAGCGGGCGGGCGCCCCCTCCGCCGACGTGCGGCGGCGCGAGCCCGCGGCGAGCGCCGACCCGATGGAGGGGTTCGGAGGGGAGGGCGCCGGCTTCGAGGCGGCCGCGGACCCGCCGACGCTCGAGCGGATCCGGCTGACGCGCAACAAGCTGGAGCTGTGGCTGCTCGAGCCCTTCTTCGAGAGGGTGCTGCCGGGCTGCCTCGTCCGGATCGGAATCGGACAGCAGAGCTCCGGCCGGCCGGTGTACAAGGTGGCGGAGGTGCTCGGCGTCAAGGACGGCTTCAAGCCCTACATGATGGGCAAGGCCAAGACGACCAAGCGGCTCGAGCTCGCCATCGGCAGCGCCAAGAAGGCCTTCGCGATGAACTTTGTCTCGAACCAAAACTTTGAGGTGCAGGAGCTCGAAAAGTACCGCCGCTCGCTCAAGGAGGCGGGCGGGGTGGACCGGTGGCCGTCGCAGCGGGCGGTGGACCAGAAGGCGGAGGAGCTGCGCAAGTGCAAGGACTACGACTACACCGAGGAGGAGATCAACGCGATGGTCGCCGAGAAGAAGAAGCTCGGGCTCACCAAGGGGCGCGCGGCCGCCGACAAGGCCACGCTCGCGATGGACTTGCTCGCCGCGCGCGAGGGCGACGAGGAGACGCGCAAGCAGCTCGAGGCGGAGCAGAAGAAGCTCGAGGCGCGGCAGGCGAGCGAGAAGCGGCTGCAGGAGCAGCGCGAGGGCAAGGCCTTCGCCATCAAGGACATCAACATGCGCAACCGCGCCTTTGAGCTCTCCGTGGCCCGGACCGCGGGCGAGAGGGCGAAAGCGCAGCGGGCCGGCGACGCCCCCTCCGTCAAGGACCCGTTCGCACGCATCGAGAACCGCGGCACCAACTACTACACCATCGGCAAGGCCGCCGAGCCGGCGACCGCAGCCGCGGAGGGGGCGGGCCCTTCCAGCGCCGCCCCCTCCGCGCCGGAGCTCGCCATCGACGTGAGCGCGCCGGCGGAGCCGCACGCCGACAGCGGCATCAGCCCCGGCTTCCGCGAGCTCATCGCGACACCGCGGCCGGGCAGCAACGCAGAATTGCCCCCCGCCGAGCGCGCCGTCGCCGACATCGCCGCCGCCGGATTTGGAGACCTCGCCCTGAGCGCCCCCTCGCCGCGCGTCGGCGGCGGCCGCGCGGGTGGTGCGGCCGCTGGCCGGCTGCCTGAGCTGGTCGGCCGGCGCGCAAAGGCGCACGCCGTCGACATCGACATCGACATCGACATCGACGCGCCCGTGGCCTCCGTGCCTCGCTTGCCCACGGTGGTCCGTGGCGCGCCGCCGCTGCAGCCACCGTCCGACGCGCCGCGAAACACGCTCAGCGTTTCCGACTACAAGCGGCGCATGGGCATCCTGTAGTGTCACCGCGAAGAGGGACGTGCGCGCGCTCTCGGGCCGGCAGCGAGACGCCTCCGCGCACTGGTCGGCGGTGCCGGGAAATGCGACTCTCGGAGAACTGAAATTTGGGGGGGGCGTGGGGGCGGGGCGTGGGGGCGGGGTGGGGGGGGAGTCACACTGAGGTCCAGGTCGGCCGCCGGGCCGGCGGCGGTCTAGCCGGCGGCGGTGCCGGGGCCGGGGCCCCCGTCGGGTACTGCGACACGCTCGCTATGTAAAGGGCGATCCGCATACAGCCCGTTCAACAAAAAGCTCAGCGTCAGCCTCACGGCTCACTGAGCAACAGCTCAAGACCATCGCAGATTGAGGGGCTTTGCAACCTCGGGGGAAGCAGGCAGGACAGCTTCGTTACTAGGGACCGTCTTGGTCTTCCCTGTTCGTCTGCTGTGCTGACCACTCGCCCTGCGCTGCGAATCTCGTGTGGATGGGTACGCACTCCAAGTCGCCACACTAGGAATGGGTCTGCTGCTGCCATTGCTGACGATGGCGCTCGGCGTGACCTCCGAGTCCAACGCCCCGGAGGGGCAGCACCACCCGCTGGCGCCGCGCACGACTTGCTGCCGGTGTGACTCCATCGACGCCAGCAAGCTGTGTTGCTGGAGCTCCGTGGCCGCGAGGAGAACCCCCTGTTGATCGCGCAAGATAGTGAGCGCCTCGAGCAGCGCGGACCGAAAGTCGTCCAGCGATGCGCCCGCGACGGAGGCGGTCCTACAGAGGCCACACGAGGTGCGTCGCCGGTGGATAGAAACGGGGCGCGATGGGGTGGGAGCGCAGCCTGAGCAAGTCGTCGAGCGACGCTGCCGCGGCGCGCCGGCTGAAGATGCTGCGGAGGCATTGACGGCGGAGGTGTGACTGCGGCAGCGGACCGTCGGGCGGGAAGAGGGCGTCGAGCAGACGGGACCACAGAGACCGCGCAATCGCGTCGAGGCTGCCGTCACTGCCCCGCTGGCAAACGTCGGCGGCGGACGCCACGAACGCCTGCACGGCCGCCTCTGCTGACTCTGACGATGAAGCGCCGTGCAGGGATGCAAGGCCGAGGCGCAACGCCCGGAGGAGAAGATCGAGAGCGGCGGCGCTCTCGCGCTGTCGAGCAGCGGCGTCAATGGCGCTGACGGGCAAAGCCCCGCTCAGAGCATATGGCACCGCCGCGTCGATGAGCGCCAGCGGCAACCCCGGGGGGCTCGGTTCGGCGGCGACGCCGCGGAACAAATCATGCAATGGGCCGGTGCCAGCGCACAGAGCCGCCTCGATCGCAACTGCACAAGCCTCGGCGAGGTGCGGCGGGGTCGGCTCCCCCGCCGCCGGATCCACGGCCGCCGCCTCTGCCCGGAGGAACGAGACGCCGGTAGACGACACCACATCGCACAAACTCCCTGCCTCCTCCGCCAGCTCGAGCAGACCTCTCGAGCGGTGGTGCGCGAGCATCCGGAGTAGCGAGGCCAACGCCGCCCGACCCTTCCCGCGCCGCAAGAGACCACTCACCTGCTCGCGCCACGCCTGCAGCCGTACCACCAGCGGCGCCTACGGTGCACGCCACGGAACGCGTTCTGCACGTGCCATGGGTGCAATGGCGGCCTCAGCGGCAGGGGCGCCGTGTTCGGCAGCAGCGATGGCCCGTCGCTATCACTCTCGGCGGCACCACTGGCTCTGACTCCGGCCGCCGGCACGTTGAGCAGCACGAGGCTCTCTTCGTCCGCGGCGAAGGCGACAGCGCCGTGCGAGAGCTCGACGTGAGCCCGGACCCTCACTCTGGGGACCTCCTCGAGCAACCGAATGGCGGCTTTGCCACCGTCCTCGCCCGGCTCCTCCTCGTACACGCGCAGCGAGCCGTCGCGATGCAGCAGCAGCAGCGCACCGCAGCAGAGCCACGAGAGCGCACGGGCGGGCGAGCTGAGCGGCACACTCGCCGCGAGGCGGAAAGCGGGGCCCTCTCCTGCTCGGCCATCGTCGGCGCTCTAGAGGTCGAGAGAGGCCCCGGCCGATAGGACGAAGGCCGCGGGGAACGGTCCCACACGCCTCGAAGTGAGGCTCTCGTCGCCACCGCCGCGCCAACAGACTGGAAGGGACGTCCCTGTGAGGCGAGACCGCTCGAGCGCCGAAGCGGGGTCGAGAGGCGGGTGCCACGCGCGCCTCCATGCACAGAGGGGCTCCGCCTGAAGCGCCGGCGGCATTGGCACCCGGTGGAGCAGCCTCACGATCGGCGTTATCTGAATCACCATGCAGAGGCGGTGCGTGCAGACCAGGAGGAGGGTGGCGTTGGCGTCGACCCGAGAGCCACTGGCGGCAGCGCGCACCCCGGCGCCCGCCGCCGCTGTCCGGAATGCTGGGGGCGTTGCCGCCTCAGCAGCTGTGATGGGACCGGAGGAGCCGTCGAGGAGGCGTCGCCGGCGGAGGCTCCACTCGTCGTATGCGGTCAGACCCTCATACTCGAGGAGCTGCGCCACGCCCGCCTCGTCACAGCTGACCGCGAGAGTCGAGGAGGACGATGGCAAAAATCGGACGTGCCGGACCGCCGCGCGGTGCAGGCTGGAGTGCAGGTCAGCGACGGCGTGCAGCGCCGCAGTGGCCCCGACATTCTCGCTGGACAAACTCCAAAGCCGCACCGCACCCGATGAGTGGCCCACAAGCAGCAAGTCCGACGAGGCCGTGAGCGCAGTCACTGCGTCGCCGCTGTCGTCGAGCCGGAACGCGCGATGCAGACTACCGCTGGCCCGCTCGAACACGAGGACTGCTCCACTGGGCTGCCCAAGCAGCACAAGGTCGTGGCGTAGGCCGACACAGGACGGCGTGCTCACCTCTGTGTGGCGCCACGGCAACAGACGCACGATAGGGACATCAGTCACCTCAGCAGCCCAAGCGAGCCAGCTGGGTGGCATCGGTCACAGGATCCGCGGATTCTTTTTGTCGGTGTTTCTGCGTGCCGTCAAACGGATGGTCAGATGGTCACTCACTTGTCGTAGTCACACACACACACACACACACACACACACACACACACACACACACACACACACACACACACACACACACACACACACTTGTCGCAGCCACACACACGCACGCACACACACACACCTCACTCACCGACCGCACCGCGCGCACGCCCACCGAAGAAAAACAAAGTATTGCTAAAAATCTCTCTCTCTCTCCCGAAGAAGGACTCCTTATATCATTATATCAGCTGGTCGGCCGCCATGTGGGCCTCCGGGCCTGCTGCGGCGGCGCGGCCGGTTGAGGCCGGGCTCGGCCCGGCCCGCGACGGCTGGCCGCCGACGAGCGCGCTCGCGCTGCTCGTCAAAATGGCGGCGGTGTCGATTGCGGCGACGGTCGTTCAGTCGCTCAGCGCTCAGGCGTCAGGCGTCTGTCGTCTGTTGTCGCATTTCGCACACGCGCGCGCCGCGCGACCCGCGTCGCTCCGCGAGGGCATGAGCCTTCCGCGATTCGATCCCGCAGCCAAAAGCTGCTCGCTCGAACCGCGGCCGACTCCGCCATCGCGGCCGCAGCTGTTGAGCTCTCCAGAAGACTGGCGCCTGATATGCTGCCTCCCTGCGGATGCTGCCGGCGAGCCTGGCGGTCCGCTGCACTACAAGGATCTGACTCGATGCCTTCCCGCAATCTTCTACCCGTACGCAGCCCATACGACTCGGAACACGAATGTGACAGGACCATCGGGTCCTTCAGCCACCAAAGCGAGATCACCCGAGAGCAGCTGAGTCTGCCTCTGGCCTCGCCTCCCTCTCCTTCAGGCATTGGTGGCATCCTATGGGTCGTCCAGAGTATCGACCTCTGGCCCCCCCAACCACGTCGAACTCATCGGCGCGGGCTCTCTCGGCTACGGGACCGGCCCCAGCTTCGGCCGAGGGCTAACAAGCTGCCGAGCCCAAATCTCTGTGAGAGTCGTGATTTCTTGTTGGTCTTCAAAAATCTCTCTCTCTCTCTCTCGCCCACCGCGCCCTGCCTAGGAGCTAGGTGCTAGGTCGGAAAGAGAGGAGGGAAGAGGAAAATGAGGAGCGCGCAACACCAGCCGCGGTATTCTGGTCTGTCTGACTGTGAACACCTCACGCGCGAGGTATTTTCTTCATCTAACCGTGATATATGTGAACGCAAAGCGATCTTGTGCTGCGCACCAAACAAAAGTTGTGCTCGCTCCTCGGCATTGCTGGAGAATGGCAGCTGCGACCCTGTGTCCACTGCCCGCGCTCGACTTCTCGCCGGCTGACGTGCGAGCCTACCTTCGCCGGGTGTACGGGGAGAGCTGCAGCAGTAAGCTGGCCTCCCGACTGAATGTGCTCAATCTCACTGCATTGATGAATGTCTCGGTGGTGACGCGGCAGTACGTGGCAGCCCTCCGCCAGACCTTTCCGCACAGATTCGGCTGGCACTCGTGCTGGAAGAATGCTTGCGACAAGGGCCGGTTCGTTCCTACCTTCAATGTGCACACTCCGCTCGAGCTTGCGTGGCGACTGCACCTGCACCGCAAAGAAGTGTTTCGGGGGCGCGGGCATGTGGCGGTGGCCAATCACTCGTGGGCGGAAGTCACTCACTGCGGCGGCTCTCAGTTTGAGCATAGTGCCGCCTATTTCTATCGTGCCGCCGGTAGCGGTCTGTGGATTCGTCTTGGCCGCACGATTGCCTTTGGCAGCCATGAGGAGGCTGTGCGGCATTTTCTCGGGACGTCGTGCAGCCGAGGTCCGATGGAGGCCAGGGATTTCAACGGCAGGCTTCAGTGCGACAAAGAGCTTGACGCCATGGCCTCGGTGGCTCGCAGGCGGGGGTACGAGACGGTGCAGTTCCTCCAGCACTGCGACGCGAAGTGTGAGCAGTGCCCGCACGAGATTGCCGCGCTGTACGGCGGCGGCGGCCGCACGGCGTGCCCGAACGTTGAGATGAGGCGTGGGTCCCGGGCACAGTGGAGATGCACCTGCGTACCACATGGCGCCAGTTCTGGCACGCCGGCAAAACCAAGACGCGGGCTGTGTGCCTCTTGCGCTGAGTGGCTCGGCTAAGTTACCGCACTGGCTATCCCTTTGTTACGCGCGCGCGCGTGCATGCTACATCCGCGGAACACATACTCCACGGCGCGCGACGTACAACACGCAAATCGCGGCGCTTGGCGGCACATGACCATGAGCACACAGCATGCGCGCATGACCGATGACGCGCACATGACCCATGCCGTATGTTTCTGCCGAGAGCGTGGTGGCTGGTAGGTCCCACCCTCGCCGAGGGTGTGTGTGTTCGTGAAATGCCCTACCTTCCCACTCGGCGGGTCGACCTGGTATCGGACCCCGACTCGACGGAAAGCCGGACCGGATCCTGCCGCTCGACTCCACACATGTACATGTCCACATCCGTGGCGACGATGACGGGCTTGTCCTACCGTTCAAAGCGCCGCCCGCGCCGCCTCACCCGTGGCGCCTCTCGGCCGGTGACCCGCCGCAACCGGTACGGCCCGTTCCCCGGGCTGTGTGGGCATCTGTCAGCGTCGGTCACGCTAGGACTCTGTTTGCGTCGTACTGGCACACACAAAAGAAAAATCCGTTTGCCGCCCACTCTCCCGCCCACATGTTGCCGTCTGGTATCCATCAAGGCTGATCAACGTAGCGGCCACTGTCCAAGTCCCTCATGCATCGAGCGGCGGGAATCGCTCGGCCACCCATGCAGACGACGACCGAGCCGGGCGGGAGCACGTCCGTAACACCCACCGCCACGCCGACGTTGAATGTAGCGTCCGAGTCCTTGAAGCGCTCCGGCTTCATCGCTCCGACAAACGCCACCGATTTGCCCACTGCTGCACCTGACGCCTCCACAAACTGCGCGGTCTCGATCATCGTGTCCGTGCCGTGCGTCACCACTATCCGACGCTCCGGCGCCCGCCGGATCGACATGACCAAGCTCTCTCGGTCTTCGGTCGTTATCTCCGTGCTGTCCTTCTTGCAAACGCTTTCGCAGCGCCAGCCTTCCACCTGAGCGACAGTGAGCACCCTGATCGCCGCTGGCTCGTCAATCTCAAACGCGTATCCCATTGTTGTCCTCGGATAGTCCTTGTCGATGGTGCCGCCAAGTCCCAGTACGGCTAGCTGCAGTGCGTTTCGTTCCGCTCGTTGCGACATGGCTTCCGCACACTCGGCGCCGCCTGCAACGCGTCGACTTGGGCGTGTAACGAGTCGACTCGGCGCCGCCTGCCACTCGGCCCGCCTGCAACGCGTCGATCGTGTAAAAGAATTGACCTGCGCGGACTGGCGAGCGTAAAAGAATTATTGGCACAAACTACACTGGCTCGGACAGGCACTACAAAAGGCGAGCTCGTGGACGGCGGCGACGAGGAGATGTGGCAGCCAGGCACGGTGACAGCGGTCCGCACAAACGGTCGCGCGCCCCGGCGGGCAAAAAAAAGAAAAAAGCTAAGTGCTCTGACTACAACTGCTGCAGCCACCCCAGCTGCACCTCACTCTCCAATGGTGCGTCTTGACAAAGCAAAAGGGCGGGCACCGGGGCGGATCCGGCTGCGCCCTGGCGGCGACAGTCGAGCAGGAGTAGGTTGCGACGACATGCCCATTCGCCACCGGCATAGTCTGTTCACAGCTTGCAGCGAGTCGACACCACCCCGTGGTCCAGACGGAAGCAAACTCGCACGATGGATCTGCCTCGCACATACTCTGACACGCCACCGTAGCATCAGTTCCCCCGACATTACCAGCGAAGGTGGGCTCGTCCATACACACTTGACCAACAGCAAGCGATATGCGTTTGCGGCATGATCGCGACGGAGGCGACGACGGTGAGGGTGGCGAGGGCGGAGGCGACTTGGAAGGCGAAGCTCGGTCTCCCGACCAGACGAGATCGTTGTCGTGCCCGCAGCCAGTTCCCTTGCTGCAATCGTCCAGCAGCTCCCCGGAGGTGCACAGGCGTCCGCCGGCGGCCGCGCAAAGTGCTTCGGCTTTCAGCAGCGTCATGTCGCCAGGGCAGTCACCCATCCCTCCGCCCTCTGACCCCGCCCAGACTGAGCAATCCTTGTTTTTGCGCCACGGTGGGTCCTTTTCCAAGTCCGAGCAGCAGCGCACCGGGTGCAGCTCGGCCGGGTCCGCCCACCGCGGACTCTCCGAGCACCTCCCTTGCCGTCCGCACTCGACCCACGCCTGCTGGTTGAGCCCCGAGCACTGCGTGCAGCCTCCGCACGTTTTCCAGTTGCAGAGCACATCCCAGCCCTGTGTCCTTCGGGCGCACGTTTCCTTGCAGATGGGTGGTGGTGACGCCGCCGGAGGAGGAGGTGGGGACGGCGGATTGGGGCTCGCAGAGCTCGCGGCACATAATTCACAGGCTCCGCAAATGTTCCAGCTGCAGATGGCGTCCAGGCGGTGCGTCGTGCTGCCGCACCATGGCCTGCACTTGAGCTCCGGCGGTGGCGGCGGACTTGGAGCCGAAGTGACGCTCAGGGCTACCAAGGCAATGGCGGTCACCTGGGCAGTCCTGGCAGAGCGCGGCGGTGCCATTACGCGCTACCTATCAGTGAGAGGTGCGACACGATTCGTCCACTCATTGAAACGAATGAGCGATCGTCCGCTCAATGAGTTGTAGTTGCGCCTTTTTCCATTCGCCACCGGACCGTCATGAGCACTTGAGTCCTGTAACAAGCGGGATCCGGGATGTCTGGAACTGGATTCACCGAGACAGCATCCCGTGGCGTCACCTCCGGGTCATTCACATTCTGGAGCGGTTTGTATTTGCCCCCAGCTCTTCGACATACGACATTGCAAAAATCTCTCTCTAGTGTCTAGATAAGTGGCAAATGCACTGATTCCGAAACAAACGGTATTGCTAAAAATATCTTGCTTGATTCCGAGGAGGCTGTGAGCGACTGAGACCGAGATTGTGGCCGAGGCTGTGTAGTGACCGAATTAACCCCCGAAGCGTTCCCGATCGTTTCGTTCGTTCGTTTGTTTCTGCAGAGAGAGAGGCGCTGAGGGAGGGTGTAGAGGATGTAGAGTGTAGAGCGCTGTAGAGCTGTAGAGATGTAGAGCGCTCTGGAGCGCTGTAGAGCTGTAGAGCTCTACATCCGCCGCGGGACGAGGCGCCTCCGTTGTAGAGCGATGTAGAGCGCGATTTTGTTGTAGAGTTTGTTGTAGAGGCTCTACAGCAAAACCGCCGGGAAGGCAGTGACTCAAAGAGGTCGAGCCGCGCTAATGGGGTGTCTCCGAGCTTAGTGAAGCTCTGATGGACAGCCCTGACTATCCCTGACACACAGAGAGTCACTCCGACGGCACACAACACCCTATAACTGCGTCATGACCAGCCTGCCATGTGTCGCCGGTGCCGCATTCATCGCTGTGCTTCTTTAGCAGGCGGTGGACTGTCGGCTGCGAGGACGGTCGCATTTGCGCGAGGCGAGGCGAGCATTCAGGCGCGTTGCATGCGCCATGACTCGCGCCAGCGCGTGCGGGAGCTCCTGGCTGAGCGTTGAGTCCAGGCGAGTTGCGCTGGCCACTACCGCTACGCCGAGCCGAGCTGACGCGCCGAGGCGCCGGCCAGTCGCAGCCGTGAGGCATGCCATAGCAGCAGAGGCACCTCCTACCCATTGGGCGGGCAGACAGAAGGCCAGGGCCGCACTGGCAAGTGCAACGCGCATGTCGGAGAGCGACGTGCCTCGTTCGCCGCTTATGATGTAGAGTTTGTTGTAGAGATTTCACGCTGTAGAGCGCCTCTACATCGCTCTACACCGGAGGCGCCTCGTCCCGCGGCGGATGTAGAGCTCTACAGCTCTACAGCGCTCTCCAGCGCTCTACATCTCTACAGCTCTACAGCGC